>NW_009798275.1:591232-610722 GCF_000520075.1 Aphanomyces astaci | reverse complement strand
GAAACTAATGATACCGTTTTAAATGACGAATTGTGCGAAATCGAGGAACTAAGTGGTTCCAAACGTCCACTAGAAATTTCTGGCAATGATGAGCCACAAAACAAACGTTCTAAAATTGAGGCAACCTGTGAAGAACGGACTCAATAGCTTAAAAACGCGAAATGAGGTCTGAATAACGGACGAACCCACTGAATGCGTGTCGTTTTGCATTCATTTTGAAGCTGACAGCTGTGCAACCTTGCGCTACATACCGGTATTACAGATATTACTGTGCGCTTTAATCCAATCACGTGCTTTTCCTATTATCACTTTTTAACCAATCATATGCTAGATACCTTTTACCGGAAAAGCGGCCCTGGCAGAAATGCAACTCGACCTTGCAAATACTACGTAGTAGTATTTCACATTTTCAACAATCAAACTCAATATATTTTACCGGAAAAGCGACCCTCGCAGAAATGCAACTCGTTTATTTAAATAACCAATTGCGAATTTACAATGTCGGAAGAAGTAGTGCTCCGTAAGTCGGACGGCTTGCTCTACTGTCCAAGGTGCACCGTGCATTACGTCAATGAGCGCGCCTTCCGAGCCCACTGCAAAACCAAGCATGGCTTGAAGGTGACCCTCTTCAAAAAGAAGTCAATCGAAGAGAAAAAGGCCAAGGCACGGCAACGCAAGCCGCAGCGAAAGGCAACGCGCGAAGCGTTGCAAGCGATGGCTGGCAAGACTTTCCGTCTAAAACAGCGTGCACTATTTACATTTGCCGTCACACGCGTCCGTGGGGCTTACCAAGCAGCGAATCCAATCGTGTAGATCGATGATTCGACGGTTCTTGGTGCTGGTCGAGGATTGTTTGCCAACGTGGATTTATCTGCTGGTGATATTTGCACAGTCTATGACGGGGAAAAGGTGTACGAAGAGCCAACGGATCATGAGTACGCGTGTCAGCTTGGTGTTGTGACAACGAAATCGTGGCTCATGGGTCTCAAAGACCCAGTTGCTGGCCGTGGACTTGGGTCCTTTGTCAATCGTGAAACTCGCGGGAGGTCTGGGTGTTTGAAGAATTGCCAGCTCATGAGAAGTGGAAACGTGATTTGTATCAAAATTTTGAAGTCTGTCAAAGCCGGCAAGGAGCTATTTGCTGCATATGGTCGCGGTTACCGACTTTAATTAAAGATGAATCGACTTTGTGTTGTATTGTTCTTGTCATGTACTGCTTGTCACCGTTCCTTATCTGCGTCTTTGCTGTAGAAATGAAGTGCTAGAATATTATTAATCGTCCACAGATGCTATTACGTTCAAGTTATTTTATATTCGTTATTTGTTTTACAACCACATCCAGCCAAACAGATCATCCACGTGCTGTCATTTCGAATTTGAGCCGATTGACTGTTAGAAAATCTGTCCAAATGGTACCACCAATTCCAGTCCATCTTCGCCACATCTTGTGGCATGACGACGCCGAAGTTGAAGAGACACCCCCATCGCCCCCACTATTGGATTACTTTATGGCGAACACAGGGGGTAGTCCATGCGAAGTTGACGTGATCCGCACGCCGAACCCATCGCACGCGATACCCACCCACCTTCGCCACATCTTGTGGCCTGACACTGGCGAAGCAGCTGCTCCTCTGTCACCCCCATTGCACCCGTTGACCGATCTTGTGGAGAACGTATGGGAGGCGAATCACGTGGGAATAGATTGGTGATCTGGACTGTGTGTCAACAGTGGGTGTTTGGGTTTGACGATTCTTGTAGCCTTTATATTTCACAGATGCATGGTTGGCCTTCGAACACCGACAGAGGATGTTAGTCAACAACACGTCCCGCCCATGTTTCTCCGAACGCAGCAGAGGATTCACCGAGACGCATCGCCATTAGTTTTATAGGAAATGGTTTACCTTATAAATTAATATACCGTATATTTCATGCGTCTGGAAATAGATTCACAGATGCTTACCTTGGTCCAGCATCTGGCTGAGAGTTATAATGCTACTTTCCGTTTTTCAGCCTTTTTTTCAGCCTTTGAGTCCATTAGTCAGTCTCAGTTTCGCACTTTTCAGACAATATGTCTGTTTTTCTCAGCTAGCCTAAAATTGACACTACAGTAGAGACAGTGGGAGTTGGGACACCTGCAGAGACAGTGGGAGTTGCTTCGAAAACATCACTCCCCAAACCAGTGCCAATTGAAACGGTAACATACTTAGGTAACATACTTAGGTAACATACTTAGAACGTAGTGCACGTAAAAGACAACAACCCAGTCGCCTGCAGTATAGCTGCAATACTAGTATGGTTAATAAGTTAACCGACAAAATCGCTGTTGATAAGCATCGCATGCGTCATAAAGTACCAAAGTCTTACAAGGAAGCCATGCGATGTGACAATCGCGCCAACTGGGTGCAGGCACTGGATTCTGAATATAACTCACTCATGGAAAATGACACATGGGAGTTATGTCCAATGCCATTGGATGAAAAAGTTCTTCCCTGCCATTGGGTATTTAATGTAAAATATTTATCCAATGGTAACATTGAGCGTTACAAAGCACGACTCGTAGCACAAGGTTGCCACCAAAAAGTTAGAGTCGACTGCGACGAGATTTATGCTCCCGTCGCTCGATATGAGTCATTACGACTTGTACTAGCAATAGTAACTATACTCAATGTCGAGTGTCATCAAATGGATGCTGTTACAGCGTTTCTAAATGGAACGCTAACTGAGAGAATCTACATGCGACAGCCTGTGGGCTACTTTAGGAAAGGACCTAAGTTTGTTCTTCGCCTAAAGAAGAGTCTCTATGGCCTACGCCAGGCACCTAGAATTTGGTACAATGTTCTACATGCTTTCCTCACAGAAATGGGTTTTGTACGGTGCTACAAAGAGTATTGTATCTACGTCCTAAAAGTGGGAGAATTGAGCCAAGTGTTCAGTACCAAAGAAAGTGACTGGGTCATATTAGTTGTATATGTCGATGACATTACTATAGTCTCTCCAAGTGTCCAAAGTGTGAACAAAATAAAGGCTGAATTATCCGGCCACTTTAAGATGAAAGATCTTGGCGAGATCAGTTACATTCTCAAAATGGAAGTCAAACGTGACCGCAACAATCGACTTATGACGATTTCTCAGAATAAGTACATCAATGATTTGATGGAAAAGTTCGGTATGACCGAAGCTTCAACAGTATCGACACCTCAAATAGTAGGACAAGAGTTGATTGCTGAAAGCAACATGTCAAGGGAGCAGATTGATGCACAACGCTACGACTACAGGGGACTTATAGGATCATTGCAGTATCTCGTCAGAGACCTGACATTGCAAATGCAGTTCGCGATCTAAGTAGATTTCTAACATGCTACAATGAAAGGCATTGGCTAGCGGCCTTGCGAATCCTAAGATACTTGAAAGGAACGTCCACCTATGGACTCTATCTCAATAGTAACACAGAACAGATAGACTACGATGTCTTCACGGACGCTTCTTTCGCGAGTCAGTCCAAAGATCGTAAATCCGTCTTCGGATATTTAATTCGGATGGCAGCGATTTGTGTCAGCTGGGCAAGCTCTAAGCAGCACTGCGTAGCGCTATCCACAGCAGAAGCAGAGTTAGTGGCCCTTAGTGAAGCAAAGAATGTGAATGGATTCAAGCACTTTTGAGTGAAATGGGTTTAAAGTTAAGCCGCCCAATTGCAGTTTGGTGCGACAGCCGTGCTGCAATTGATTGCGTCAAAAACCCAGAAAACCACAAGGGTACAAAGCATATTAATATTCGAACACTCTTCACTCGTGAACTGTTTGAAAGGAAGAAAATAAGCCTAAATTATTGCTCATCTATAGAGATGATTGCAGACATACTGACTAAGCCACTGGCTCAGCAACAGTTTGCATGTTTAAGGGCGAAGATGGGTGTGCAAGATCTAGCTATGGTCAAACCAGAGAGCTCTTAGTGGGAGTATTAGCCATAGGCAGACAAGGATTGAAGTTACATAGTTGAAGCTATATATATGTGATTGAAGCTGGAAGAGCTCCAGGCTTCACATCCCTCGACTACTTCAGTGTGTCAAGGGCCAATAGCTACACCTTGTTTTGATCCTACACACACTACTTGAAGGTTGCATATATTGAGTGATATGACAAACTTCAATCAGTGCAGCTAAGGTTGCACTACTTACATGTATGCATGTCTTTGGCGATGATAATTATGGAGGTTCTAGAGCTAAGCTGACTTCTGAATCCACCTTCCTTTGAGCCACTACCCCTACATCTGTGTGTGTTGTGTGCCAACGTCTGTTACATTGCCATACAGATTAACATCTGCTGTATCTATAGGATGGTGATTGGGCACAAACGAATGAAAACTGAGCGTGAAAAAATGAAAACAAATCATATGATACAAAAATTTCGATTCAAAAGTCTTCGTACCCAATGCCAAATTTTGTTGAAGCTCACACACTACTTCACCAAATCACCTCATTAAACATTCAATTCACTTATCAAAGTGAACTGCATCCACTACACCATCAAAGCTACACTAATAGCATGTCAAACGACGCTCCACGTGCAAGCAAGGAGCTCTCACACGAACTGCGCTCCCTTGTTGTATCCAAGCACCTTGACGGGATGGGCTATGACAAAATCGGCTCATGCTTGAGTATCCCCAAGTCAACAGTCCAAAGCATCATCAAAACAACCAAACGACGCCACCCCCCCCGCTCTGGTCGACCTCGTGCAACAACTCCCCATGAAGACCGCATCATCTTGCGTGCAGTCAAGGCCGATCGTCGCCTCAGTGCAGAGTCTCTACAAGTAACGTTTTCTGTGTTCCACGAGAAGGACATCTCGTCAACCACCATCCGTCGGCGCATCCGGGCAGTTGGTTTGCATGGTCGTGCAGCAAAGCGCAAGCCGTTCATCTCCAAGGAGAACAAGTTGAAGAGACTTTCGTACGCCCAAAAGCACCAACTTCAAACCGTGGAAGACTGGAAGAAGGTGCTTTGGACGGCCGAAGTCCTTTCAACTTGTCGGGTTCCAATGGGCGGGTGTATATATGGCGGAGACCTGGTGAAGAGTTCCTTGACGCCTGCCTCGCTCCGAAATTTAAGAGTGGCCGCCAAACGTTGATAGTGTGGGGGGCTATCGGGTACAATGGGACCGGTACACTTGTGTTTTGCGAGGGTAAAATGAAGTCGACAGACTACTTGGACGTGGTCGAGTCGAATTTGCCTGAGAACTTTGCGAAATTGGCGCTTCCGATCGACTTTGAGTTTCTCCAAGACAACGCGCCTATTCATAAAACCAAGATCGTGCATCAGTTTGTTCATGAAAATGCATTTTATATGCTTAATCATCCCCCCCAAAGCCTGATTTGAACCCCATTGAGCATGTATGGGAGTACATGAAGCGTAGAGTGCGTCAATCAGTTGGGCGTGGCAAGTGGCTTGCCACTGGAATGTGTGCCATGGAACAGGGAAGAAGGCTAAAGACAAGAGACGACTAGTTACTAATGGGGGTTTAGTTGAAGAGCTAGTCGTTAATTGTCTTAATTCACTTTGTATTCCACCACCTTCTAGCAACATGGGCGCACAACCTGCCGTAGGCAACTAATCACCTCCTTCATCGCTCGAACAATTAAAACGCCGCTTGATTCGAATCTGGGATAATATCCCAGTTCCTTTCATTCAGGGAGTCATTGATTCAATGCCTAAGCGGCTCAGTATGGTCATTGCTAACAAAGGAGGCGCTACGAAGTACATGGGAAATAATTGTGTTGTGATTGGAAAAAGTCGGACCGGCCATCCGACGCAAATATGATTGGCTTAAATTCGCAAGAATTGCTGACGTTTTCAGCACTTGAGAACTGGTTCACACATTTCGAGTTGGACTTCAGGATATTCCCGCATATGGACCAAACGTGAAATGGTGCGCTGAATCAAAGTTACATTGGAACCGAAGTGAGATTCGCAACATTGAAGGTGCAGAGCTCAAAAATGTGCCCACGGCGAGTAGTATTTGAAAAAGAAACATATTGAAAATTAATTATTCACGTCGACTTAGCGGAATGAGATTAAACATGGCTACGCTTTCTAGCCAAGCGAGCAAACGTCACCATCTTCACTTGAGACAACCTACGCTGGCGACCTTGTTCCGTGAGACCCCAAGAGGATGAAAGGCTCTCAGTGATTGTGGTAAAAGCAGCAATGACGGAGGATGCGATATACGGGCGGCTCAAAGGCCCCCCAGTCGCGCTGCGGTAGATATCATGGAGTCCGTTGACAGCAAATTTCCACTCACAATATATCTTGCCTTGTTTCTTTGTCAAATCTTGTGTGTCGATCTTGTGCAGAGGAGGAATGTTGCGGGCTGGAGAACCACACCACCAATAATGCCAGGCGGTTGCGACATCAACCGAGGGCAACTCGAAGTCCTCTGGCAGGAAGTGCCATCTTCCACCCCAAAAGTGGACCGGGTGGACTGGAGCATTATCGTCCACAGCAGTGGTGACAACAGCACGACTGCTTGTGCAAGTAACCCTTGCGACGGCGTTGTTGAGAAGTCGCTCGAGGAGTGAATGTGTGATGTTGCCCGATGTGATACCCTTCTCGTCAAGAATGCCCTCGATGACAGTTCGGATTTCTCCTGGAAGGTCACGTATAGCGGCCAAGTTTGTCTCAAGTTGGGAATGCAGGCTGACGTGCGGAGGGATTCCAGTTGGTTGCATCATCGTGGAGGCAAGGGTAACCTTGGGGGCCAACCGCGTCACCATCAATGGGTCCCCAAAAAGAACACTGGACAGCAAGGGGTGCTTCGATGGCAGAGCATTCTCGAGGAACGTCTTGTGGTAAAGCAATGATACCAGACAGCTCTTCAAGACTCCTCGTAGTTCTTCATGGCGCCACAATCGCGGAAATACCAGTTGGCCGGAGGCACTCACGGCATCATCGCTGCCAGCAATGAAGTGAGGAGGCAGCACCGCAAAGTCACCACTGCCCCGAGGAAGTCCAGCCACAACGCGTCCAACGTATTGGTCCCCTGCGCCATCGTAATGCACGTACCGCTCAACCACGCTGCCGATTGACAAGCCACACATGATACAAACGTTGACGATTGAAGGCCCCGACGTACTTCCAGCAATAGCGTAAGTTGCAGCTCCTTTTCTCAAGGAGTGGGTTCCAATCGTGTTGATTGATGTATGTAGGCAGAGAAGAACCAACGAGCTGACTGAGGCTACGACCAAAGCGGTCACGCTGCGACAGTCCGGGAAACAAATTCCCCGAATCGTGGGAAGGATTGCAGGCGAGGTATATTCCCAACGCTAAAATACAGCATGTTTCTGGCTGCAAGGGATTGGCATAGACGTGCTTGGGGTCACGACGCTTCGTTCCAAACAGTCTCAGTCGAACATGAACGACACATTAGGTTCCACGAAAGTACAAGAAACAAGTGAGTGAAACTACCATCAAGCTTGCAGAGGCTTGACGCGCAAAGCGCTTGGTACTGGTGAAACGAAGCGGCTGCTTTCCAGACGTCTTTATTGTGCCTGCCTGCATCTCTGTTGCGCAGAGCCTTCTTATTCCTATGGATATTGTGTTGGAGTCTATCAAAATGGGGTCATACCTTGATAGATGGTGGTCGCATCAGAGACAAATCCACTTGGGATCGCCACATTTTGCCTGTTGTAGTAGTCTTTGATGGCCGATCTGTAGCCTGACAACGTTGACAACGATACACCATCGTTCTTGTACTTGTGCAGTACAAACTCTGTGAAGTCTTCATAAGTGAAGACGTCAAGGTCGATAGATCCGTCTGGGTTTATTGAACCGGTTCGACCTGCTGCACGCAGCCACGCAACAATCTGCCGCAGTCCACTGCGGTAGCCCTTCTTGGAGCCGTCGGCTAAACGATTATCTCGTAGGTCTTGCACCGTTGTTGCCTGCTGTCGGGTCGAGACGACGTTACGCGCTTCATCATCTGCCATGGCCCAGGCAGTTTTTGCCAATCACGTTCAACAGGACACGTGGTCCGACTTTTTCATGCAAAAAAAGTCTCGACATACAGTATTTGACTTGAATGCTGTATTCAGAGAACATCGAACGAAAGAAAAAAGTCGGATCCCTCGTCCGACGATCACTTGATTTTAGTATATTCCATCCGACTTTTTCCTGCTAATGAGTTTTTCCTGTTGGGTTTGAAGACTTTTGCCACGGGTCAAAATAGTTTCTATTTCCTAGTTCGCTAAATCTGAGTACCTTAACAACTATTGAGACATATTCTGAATGCCTAAATAGTGAGGAATTAAACGCACCTTTCTACGTAAAAGTGCATACTACATGTAGTACTTCAGAAAATACGCTAAAAATATAATTATTTCGAAGTATTAATAAATGTAATTTTCATACTCGAGGGCAATCTTGCACACGTAGTAGTGCGTGCTAGTTAGCTAGTAGTGTAGTAGTACATATACCAGTATTGTCGCAGTAGTACATTCACGGGGATACTCTTAGATGGAGAAAAATATATTACAAGGTCGTGATGGGGTTTACAACTTGTTCGGGTTGAACAACTTGGGCAACGGTTGCCAGCACTTGTAGTAGTCATGGTCCATTTGGGGGCACGTCATCGCATACTTGGTCACCTTCATGATGTACGTGGACTCGAACATGAACGCTAAGCCGCCGTCAAACTTGACCGGCTTCAGGTCCGCGGATGACGCGGCTAGGAACGTCTCGGTGTCCGGGCCGTGGGCGGTGTGGCAGCTGTGGAGCGAGGCACCGCCGGGGACGAATCCGTCGTCCGTCTTGGCGTCGTAGTGACCGTACACCATGCCCATAAACTCGGTCATGTGGTTGCGATGGTAGTACGGAGGACGGAACGTCTTCTCCTGGACCATCCACCGGGGCGGAAAGATGACAAAGTCTGCGACGGCGCAACCAGGTTCGTCAGTTTGGCACGTGAGCACCGTGTAAATGGACGGGTCTGGGTGATCGTAGTTGACCGAGTTCATCGTGCAAAAGTGGTCCAAATTGTACTTGTACGGGACGTAGTTGCCGTGCCACGCCACGACGTTGAAAGGCGAGAACGTCATGTGGGCTGCAAACATGTTGCCAGCAAACTTGGTCACGACTGTGTAGTTGCAGTCGCGGTCTTCGTACCACGCAGTGGGGTGCTCGAAGTCGCGGGGGTTGGCGAGGCCGTTGGCGCCGATGGGCCCGAGGTCCGGAATGACAAAGTGGCGGTTGTACACTTCCAAGACGTAGCCGCGGACGGGGCCGTCAACGTCGATGGAGAAGCGGATGCCGCGGGGCAGCACCACAATCTCATGGGGCGACACGAGGAGTTTGCCCATTTCCGTGAGGATGCGGAGGGATCCTTCCTGCGGGACGACGAGGAAGTCCCCGTCTGAGTTGTAAAAGCACTTGTCCACCATGGACGCGTTTGCGGCGTACATGTGCACGGCCATGCCGGTTTTCATGGTCGGGTCGCCTGCGCCGCCGATGGTCTTGAGCCCCTGGACAAAGTCCACCGACTCGGAGGACGCCGGGAGGGCCATGGGACCCCAGCGGAGCTGTTGGGGTGTCGTGTGTTCCTTGGAAAAGTCCGTGACCACGTCGCCCGAGGTCACGTTGACGTACTCGGCATGCACGACGGGGGGCAGGATGCGGTACAGCCACGTGCGCTGGTTGCTGTGGCGCGGGAGGGTGAACGCCGTGCCGGAGAGCTGCTCGCAATAGAGACCGTAGTTGCACTTTTGCGGGTTGTTCATGTGCTGCGGCAAGGCGCCCGGGAGCACCTCGGACGCAAAGTGGTTGCCCCACCCGACTTGGTACGCGAGGTTGTTCCAGTCGTCTGTGGTGGCGTCGACGGCGGCTTTCTTGTTGCGAAGGGATGGCGTCATGTTGGAGTCACAGAGGCAAATTGAAAATGGAAATGTGCTGCATCGTGGGTTACGTTAATCGTGGATTTCCATGGGGCGTTTCGTTTCTTTGCGGTTGTTGCAAAGACAGGGTTGCGGTACTTTGTATAGCCAATCACATCTCATCATTCTTGAACTCTAGCCAATGGAAGAGTTGCAATACAAATGAGGCGGGCATTTGCAAACATTTGTAAACCGACAAGTTCAACTTGACGTTGTCATTTGTCATCATTATGAGTTTGACCAGACAAGGGCCATAAGTCGAGCTAGCTCAAAGGTGCAAGTTGAACGGCAAGTTGTCGTACTAGTAACTACCACTGAAGGAAACCAAAGCTTCTATTACAGCGTAGTATGACCCCTTGTTCGGCTTCACCACGCCCACCCGTGCAACTTATCACTCCGTTGCTTCTCTTCACCAACAAGGCGACCTATGCGCCGGTATTTACATGATTCGCCACGTCATAGGAGTCCATCCTGGCTCTGATGTTTCCGATATCACGAACCTCGCCCGCAAGTCCTACCTACATATCAATGTATTCACTGCATACACTACACAGGCGGCCACCAACGATCGTTGGCATTTCGCGCGACTCCGAGATGCTAATACTAGTAATACGTCATAGTAATCGTGCATTCTTCGTAATGTTAGTTAGTTACTACTATGTAACGTTAGTACGTTTTTAGTTACGCCCAAGAATATATTGCTCGTCATCATTCGGGACGCGCCAGGAGTCCGCACCGTCCGAGGACACGATCGTAGTCTGCTTCCAAGGCTTCGTAGAGCGTCGCCAGCAAGCCTTTGCGTCGGTCGGCGCTGCCCATAGCGTCCAGGTCTTCCATGTGAAGGCTATGGAGGCGGCGCTTGACTTCGAGCCGAAACGCTTTGTACTCGGGCTCGTTGGTCCGATCCACGAACCGCAACTTGAGTATTTCGTAGCACCGATGGACTTGCGTTTTGGTCACCTTCAAGCTCTACGTCCGCATATCTCTGGTCACGATTGAATCCACCTCGTCGCGTGGGTACTTACCTTCTTCACCGCGGCCACGTCGTCCGGCGTGAGGGCTCGCGTGCCATGCCCTGCACTGGCGGTGGCTTCGCTTGGCGGCAGCCCAAAAAACCCATGTGACAGGCATGTCTTGACATCCACCACATCCCGCAGCTACAATGATTCACGCGTCAATGCTGCCTTGGACAAGTGAGAGAGACTACCGTGGAGAACCCAGGGACGGGGTCTTCAACTGTCACTTCATGCACGTTTGCTCGTGATCTGGCTTGGTGCATGATGTATTCCACCAGCCGCTCGCCATGGCCTACGACTCGCGGGTTGAAATGCTGCAGGACGTGTGGTACTACCTTGGCGCTGGTACGGCGGCAGCACGAGCACTTGGCAAATGCGAACGTTCTGCATCATGGTCATTGGAGCGTGGAATGTAAACATGGTGATGTACCCCGCAGGATGGAGGTATCCTGCCGACACATCAAACACAACGTAGAGCGACCACCGAGCGTCGTGGACGTCAATGTCGTCGGCCCCTGCAATGAACATGAAGATAGGAATGACATGGAGCAGCCGTTACCTTCGATGAACCAAAGAGATAGCTTCTGCATGCGGTCTAGGTAGGCGGCAGCGGCAGCGTCCTCGGACAGGACTGCGAAGTACGTGGCGAACTCCTTGTCGTCCTTGGTGTACGAGTTCACCAGCGCCCCGGGAGGTTTCGCAGCAGAATGTTCAAGAGCGTGGAGGAATGCTTCCTTGTCTTGCGTGAATCCCTTGGGCAGTGAATGCTCCATCATGGCCATCACATCGTCCGCACTAGGGTATGGGAATTGGTCATGATCATGCATCGTGGTGCTTGTGTATTGTACTCGGTGTCACGATGGTCAAAGGTGACTTCCACAAAGCAGTCAAATGTATTCGCATTGAATGTGAGCATGATGCATAGCCCTTGATACCCACGGATGACCTCGTCCTTCCCAAAGGCATGGTACGTGAATGCGGGATGGAAGGTTGGTTGGCCACTCCAATCCTTGGCATCCTTCACTACAATCAGACGATTCGTCATACCAGTGTGCCTCCATGCGACTACCCACCAATTCGAATGGACACTGCATCGTTCGCGGCGGTGCCTTCGTCTAGCTTGACCTTCTTCGCCACAGGTTCGTCGTCGGCCATGCCTGTTGAAATATTTCCGCGCAATCATTCGTTTGCCGTAATATTGTTTTAATTGGTCCATTTCGAAATCGATTTGACCAATCATATTGTGCGATTCGACGACTGGTTTTTGTCCAGTCGGATAGATCCACTCCGCGAACTCGTTCGAGAGCCAAGCAGTCCCGCGCAGTCACATCATGGCCCGGACAAAGCCGAAGCCTCGAGGGGGCAACGTCGTCAAGGCTGAGCCGCAGGTTAAGATAGAGCCAGCCATCGTCCAGGCCGCGGCGCCGGCTGATGACCATGCATTTCCAGCGGACGCTGCGCTTTCGCCAGAGGACCAAGCCAAGGAAGACGAGTTTGTCAAGAACAAGTGGCAACTGCTCCCGTACTTTCTGCAATTGCGAGGCCTCGTCAAGCAGCACATCGATTCTTTCGACTACTTCACGGAAGTGGATATGAAGAAGATTGTGCGCGCGCAAGCCAACTGCACGATCCGCAGCGACCACGACCCCAAGTTCTTTTTGACGTACACAGACATCAACATTGGCACTCCATCCATCGACGAAGACGCGTACGTGACGACTGCCGTGACGCCGAACCAGTGCCGGTTGCGCGATCGAACGTACTCGGCGCCCATTTACGTGTCGGTCAAGTACCGGTTGGGGCCCAAGGTCGTGACCAAGAACAAGGTGCTTATCGGACGCATCCCCATCATGCTGCGCAGCGCCAAGTGCGTGCTTCGGGAAAAGGACGAAGCGGCGCTCGCGGCGCTCAAGGAGTGCCCGTACGACCCCGGTGGATACTTTGTGGTCAAGGGCTCCGAAAAGGTGGTGCTAATCCACGAGCAACTGTCTAAGAATCGCGTAATCCTGGAAGAAGACCCCAAGAAGAACGTGTGCGCGTCCATCACGTCCTCCACGCATGAGCGCAAGTCGCGCACCAACATCTTCTTGAACAAGGGGCGCGTGTACCTAAAGTCCAACTCGTTCCTGGACGACCTCCCAATTGTGGTGGTGCTACGGGGCATGGGCTTGGTTAGCGACCAAGAGATCGTGTCGCTGATCGGGTGCGAGCCGGACGTGACCGACCACTTTGCCGCGTCGTTGGAAGAAGCGTCTGACTTGAAAGTGTTTACGCAGACCCAGGCGTTGATGTACATTGGCAACAAGCTCAAGAACCGCGGCGGCGGTGGCGGCGGTCAAAAAGTCGCGGACGCGGCGCTCGATGCGCTCGTGATGGTGCTCAATCACATCCCGTGCGAAGACTTTAACTTTCGGATGAAGTGCATCTATGTCGCCCACATTGTGCGCCGCGTGCTTTTGACCGACAAGGATCGGTCGCGCCTCGATGACAAGGACTACTACGGCAACAAGCGCTTGGAACTGGCGGGGCAGCTGCTTTCGCTCTTGTTTGAAGACCTCTTCAAGCGGTTCAACAGCGACCTCAAGCGCCAGGCAGACCTGGTACTGAATAAGCCCAACCGCGCCGCCGTCTTTGATATCATCAAGTGCATCCGCACAGACACCATCACATACGGATTCATCCACTGCCTCTCCACGGGCAACTGGACGCTCAAGCGGTTCCGCATGGACCGATCGGGGGTCACCCACGTCCTCTCGCGGCTGAGCTTCATGTCCGCGCTGGGCATGATGACGCGCATCAGCAGTCAGTTTGAAAAGACACGCAAGGTGTCGGGGCCGCGGTCGCTGCAGCCGTCGCAATGGGGCATGCTCTGTCCAGCCGACACGCCCGAAGGCGAAGCGTGCGGGCTGGTCAAGAACCTCGCGCTGTTGTGCCACGTCACGAGCGACGAAGAGCCCGAGCCGATCCGTCGGCTATGCTTTGACTTGGGCGTGAACGACGTATGTCTTTCGTCGGGGGAGGAGATCAACCACCCCACGACCTACCTCGTCATGCTCAACGGCATCATCATTGGCACCCACGTCAACCCCAAGGGGTTTGTGAGTCGGCTGCGCCGCATCCGCCGCGCGGGCCTCCTCGGCGAGTTCGTGTCGGTCATGCTGCACGACGTCCAGCGCGTCGTGTACATTGCGTCGGACGGCGGGCGTGTGTGCCGGCCGCTGCTTCTCGTGGACGCGGCGACGCAAAAGCCACGCCTGACGCAGCGGCAGATCACGGAGCTGCAGACCGGCGTCCGGACCATCAGCTCGCTCATCCAGGAAGGAGTCGTCGAGTACGTGGACGTGAACGAAGAGAACAACTGCCTTGTGGCGCTCCATGAGCGGGATATTGACGTGAAGACGACTCACTTGGAGATTGACCCCGTGACGATTCTCGGGGTCGTGTCCGGCTTGATCCCGTACCCCCACCACAACCAGAGTCCGCGCAACACGTACCAGTGCGCGATGGGGAAGCAGGCGATCGGCACCATCGGCATGAACCAGTACGAACGCATCGACACGCTGCTGTACACGATGGTGTACCCGCAGGCGCCGATGGTCAAGACGCGGGTGCTGGATCTGGTGAATTTCGACCAAGTGCCAGCTGGTCAGAATGCCACCGTGGCCGTGATGAGCTACAGCGGGTACGACATTGAAGATGCCATCGTGCTCAACAAGGCGAGCTTGGACCGCGGGTTTGGCCGGTGCATGGTCTTTAAAAAGTACCAGACTGTGGTCAAGCGCTACCCCAACAACACGTTCGACCGCATCGTGGGCCCCCCCGACTTTGAGGGCACGGGGTTCGCGTCCTCGTTCCGCAACCAGCGCTACGCGTCGCTGGACGCCGACGGCATTTGCCGCGTGGGCGGCCAAGTCGTCAGCGGCGGCGTCATGGTCAACAAAGAGTCGCCTGCCAACGTCGACATCAACATCACGAGCGACGTCCAGGACGTGAGCTACTCGCCGTCCCCCGTCTCATATAAGAACTCGACCCCGGGATACATTGACAAGGTCATGCTCACGTCCTCCGAGTCCGACCAGTTTCTAATCAAGGTGCTCGTACGCCAGACCAGACGGCCCGAAATCGGCGACAAGTTTAGCAGTCGCCACGGCCAAAAGGGTGTCTGCGGCACCATTCGCAACCAGGTACAAAATATTTTTGATTTTTTTTTGTATAATATTTTTTTCATCCCAACGCCGCGGAAATGAAGCTGGCGGCATAATCGTTTTGGCCGACTGGCAGTTGCACCGCGGGACAGAAACCACCAAAGTTGACTCACTGTTGTGGTGGATATATATGGTCCAGACCCTTGTCATGGTTGGACCATGTACTACTACTACTACATATACATTGTGTGTCAAACATGCTTTATTGCATTCTTTTTTTAGTGTAAATTTTTTTTCGAAAAAAAAGTTTCAATCTCAATCATGGCGTTATAGGAAGACATGCCGTTCAATGATATTGGCATGTGCCCCGACTTGATCATGAACCCCCACGGGTTTCCCAGTCGCATGACAGTTGGCAAAATGATCGAGTTGGTGGCGGGCAAGGCGGGTGTGCTGAGCGGCCGACGGGCATTCGGGACGGCGTTCGGCGAGGACTACGGCACCGCCGACCGCGTGCTCGACTGCTCCAAGGAGCTGGTGAGCCACGGCTTCAACTATGCCGGCAAGGACTACCTCACGTCCGGCGTCACGGGCGAGCCCATCTTGTGCTATATCTTCATGGGGCCGATCTACTACCAGAAGCTCAAGCATATGGTCATGGACAAGATGCACGCGCGCGCCAGAGGCCCCCGTGCCGTGCTGACGCGGCAGCCCACGGAAGGCCGCGCAAGGGACGGCGGACTGCGCCTCGGGGAGATGGAGCGAGATTGCTTGATCGGGTACGGCGCGAGCATGCTGCTGCTGGAGCGCTTGATGCTGAGCTCAGATGCGTTCACGGCCAACGTGTGCCAAGGCTGCCAAATGCTCGGGTACGAAGGCTGGTGTCAGTACTGCAAGTCGGAAGAAAAGGTGGTCGACATCCGCATCCCGTACGCGTGCAAGTTGCTCTTCCAAGAGCTGCAAGCGATGAACATTGCCCCGCGGTTAACATTGCAAGAGTATTAATATACCAATATGGGATGGATGTCGCCCTATAATACACTAACTACCAAAGCGTGGCATCAAACAGCCCCTGTGGATGCAACAATCGATGTACTGTACACAGGTCGATCGTGCAACCACCATAGAAGCAAGCATGTGACAAGGGGAATGATGAGTCTCCTCCACTCGGCCCCGAGTCGCCGGCATACAGTAATTAGTGACAGCACGACAGTATGCTAGCCGAGAACAAGTGGTTGTTAGCAGTGCCAACCCCGCCACGCAGCCCCGTTGTACGGACACTACTGTACGTATATGGCGCCAGTGATCCCGCGTCACAACGGGATTGCAAGCTCAACCCACTCCACATCATGGCATGAGTGTGGTAACGTCACCGCAACATTGCAGGATTGCTTGCAATGTGCCTGTCATTATTCCTGGGCGTTTCGAAACGGCCCCCGCACTTCAACAACGGATGTGCAAATATAAAAATACTATATTAATCGGATTTGCTAATATATATTTGTCGCTGAAGTTGCTACCGATAGTAGTACACAGCAGTGTGCGCCAAACTGCCTCACTTTGTAGCACATTCACTTACTGTTAGTATGATTGTCGTCCAAAGAGTTCGTCCATGAAAACCTTCATTCAGGCAACATCTGCCGAATTAATAGTATCTCGCGCCATATTTATTTCGTACCTCGAAAATGGAATAATCATGAAATATATGGCGAAACGTGTGTGCCGCCCAACTCAGTTTTGAAACTGTCATCACTCCATCGAATTTCCATGTTCGATATTAGAGAGTTTTCGGTAGTCCACTTTTGAGTTGAGATAGCACAAAATACTCTATAAATCTATAAGCCTCTAAAATCACGTTCTCCAAATTGTGTGAATCTCAACACATTTCGGAGATTCAGGCACCTCTATCTCCCAAACTTTGCTGAGGTAGATACATCGTCGATGCCGATAACATCCGGATAATAAAACAATTGATGACCATTCCTTCACTTCGACTCCTGCCATGTCAACAATCGACAGCCGAGCCAACCCAGTCGTACAAGTCGACGACGCCCAATCCCGTCCCGGAAAGTTCGACTGCTTCCACGACATCCAGTTGCTCAAGCAAGTCAACTTGTCGAAGCCATGGGAAGCGGGCTACGGCAAGGTGATGGCGGCATGGGTTGAAGTCTGTCGGGAAGTGATTCGCATCCCTGGATTCAAGATCAACAAAAAACCCGAGGGCCTCAAGACCCGGTTTGATCTGCTGATCAAGACGCACTGTGAAGGCGAGATGGCTTCGATGCGCAAGTCCGGTACCAGCGAGGATTATACCGAAAGAGATCTTCTGCTGACGGACATCAAGGCCCGCATGGACGACTTCGATGAAACCGCAGCCGCCCGGAAGGACAGCGTCAAGCGCAAGATCGACAGCATTGAGAACTCTGGGACGTTGATGCGGCGCATGGCAATGGGGAATCTCGACGGCCAGGGCGACGAAAAGGATGAAACGCCAAGGAAAAAAAAGAAGAATCAAGCCCCAAGTCTCGATATTTCATGTTTAATGGATACCATTAAGAAGGGGATCGACGAAAAGGTAAAACGAGAGGCTAAGCATGCTGAACTTCTTGAAGAGCGCCTCGCCTTTGACAGGGCCCAAGCACAACGGCAAGAGAAGCAGCACCAGGACCATCAACTAATCATGCAACAATTGCTGGCAAGTCTCATAAAAAAATAGGAACAATGATTTGAATTCCTAAAATACCTGGAATGTTTGCTATCTTAAGGCTTAATCGACACTACATAAGGGTAATTACTCGCATGTGTAGGGTAATTGATACATAATACGGATTTATATCCTAGTTAATCATGAAACAAGGAAAACACAGTTTTCTTTTGACAAAACTAACGCAAAATGAAATAAAATACCTCAAATACAATAATAGTCATGTTACTTAGGGCTGTAGCAACAAAAACATTTGCAATTAAGTATGGAACACAATGAAAAACCTTTTATTGCAAAATTAGGCTATTTTTTACTCCTAGGGGAGTGCTGATGACAAGTATACGTCGAGACTTGGCGGTTTCACATCAAAGTACATGGATATCTGATTTCCATCCGGCTTCAGGCACGTGTGACAGTTCGTCAAAAGTGTTGCAGTTAACCACAGCAAGCCAATAGGACTTCCTCGTACTTTCATCTTTTTGTCGTAAGATACGTACGGCCACAAACCTTTAACTAAGTGGAAGCTCCATTCGACGGACTCGCGCACGGAACTCATCGATGAATTGAAGACTGCCTCAAATGTTCCCGGTACAGCATTTGCAAACGGGCAGGACAGACACTGACGGCATCCATATGCCGGATCGCCGTACAGACAGAACCGCGCCAAGACTGGGTTTGCCTTGAACCGATCCAACAAACAACTCATTGAAAGCATCGTCGAGTCGTGGCGTCGGCCTTCAACGGGCCCGTACATGCCGACGATGATGCCGTCGGGGACGGAAACACCTTGCCAGTTGAGACAATGGCGCCGTGGGTGACCATTGTAAACGACGCGCTGGAGGTTCTCGGGCTCCGATGCCGTGGGTCGTGGAGTTGGGCGGCTGATAAACTGCTTGGTACCATCAATGAAGGCAATGCATGTCTTCATTCCGCGGAGGCCGCTCTTGGTTTCAATGGCTTCAGCGTACGAATCTAAAGAGAAACCATGTTAGACTCATACGAACAAGGCAATACATACCTGCACGCAGTGCGGTCAGACGCTCATGGAAGTACATCACATCGTGCCACTTTCGATAGATTGCGTTCACCACAGCATTGATGATTCGACTGCAGGCCTCCAACGATCGTCCAAATTCAGATGCGATTGTGTACAATCGACAAGTCTCTGCCATCCGTCGGCATACGATGGCAACTGCTTCAACTGTGTCGACCTTGTCGTGCCATGGCGTGACCGTGAACTCTGGCAGTCGCAGCTTTACACATAGAACGGCAAGTTGGTCGATCGAAAATCGAAACTTGGTGCGGGCGGTGGCAGCATCCATGTGCCGGTCGAAGTTGTTGTTGTAGTTGATTAGGGGGCGCGGCGCTCGCAGGCGCAGTACGTTAACTCCAATCAAGACTTCGAGGGTGTCCAAGAACGTATCAAAATCACCATGACATTGCTCTAGCAGTGCAGTTAAGAGAAGCACGACATCGCGGTTCCGAAGCACTGGTGGTAACCGCATGACTCGCAAATTGCTGGTTGTGTGAACAATACGTGTCATCCGTATAGTATCCGTTCAATCTACCTACCTTACTTTTTGTCCGAAAGGAGCCGAAATGTACCTCAAATTTGAGTATATTCTTGTCCGAAAATGTTGTTTTTCTACTTTTGAGTTAGAGCTCCGAACCTCGAATTCTATCTCAAATCCACTGTCCGAAAACTCTCTA
>NW_009798275.1:569333-589717 GCF_000520075.1 Aphanomyces astaci | reverse complement strand
AGACTGGGTTTGCCTTGAACCGATCCAACAAACAACTCATTGAAAGCATCGTCGAGTCGTGGCGTCGGCCTTCAACGGGCCCGTACATGCCGACGATGATGCCGTCGGGGACGGAAACACCTTGCCAGTTGAGACAATGGCGCCGTGGGTGACCATTGTAAACGACGCGCTGGAGGTTCTCGGGCTCCGATGCCGTGGGTCGTGGAGTTGGGCGGCTGATAAACTGCTTGGTACCATCAATGAAGGCAATGCATGTCTTCATTCCGCGGAGGCCGCTCTTGGTTTCAATGGCTTCAGCGTACGAATCTAAAGAGAAACCATGTTAGACTCATACGAACAAGGCAATACATACCTGCACGCAGTGCGGTCAGACGCTCATGGAAGTACATCACATCGTGCCACTTTCGATAGATTGCGTTCACCACAGCATTGATGATTCGACTGCAGGCCTCCAACGATCGTCCAAATTCAGATGCGATTGTGTACAATCGACAAGTCTCTGCCATCCGTCGGCATACGATGGCAACTGCTTCAACTGTGTCGACCTTGTCGTGCCATGGCGTGACCGTGAACTCTGGCAGTCGCAGCTTTACACATAGAACGGCAAGTTGGTCGATCGAAAATCGAAACTTGGTGCGGGCGGTGGCAGCATCCATGTGCCGGTCGAAGTTGTTGTTGTAGTTGATTAGGGGGCGCGGCGCTCGCAGGCGCAGTACGTTAACTCCAATCAAGACTTCGAGGGTGTCCAAGAACGTATCAAAATCACCATGACATTGCTCTAGCAGTGCAGTTAAGAGAAGCACGACATCGCGGTTCCGAAGCACTGGTGGTAACCGCATGACTCGCAAATTGCTGGTTGTGTGAACAATACGTGTCATCCGTATAGTATCCGTTCAATCTACCTACCTTACTTTTTGTCCGAAAGGAGCCGAAATGTACCTCAAATTTGAGTATATTCTTGTCCGAAAATGTTGTTTTTCTACTTTTGAGTTAGAGCTCCGAACCTCGAATTCTATCTCAAATCCACTGTCCGAAAACTCTCTATTATAATCGACCAATATTTAGGTTCAGGGTGCAGCAATCTCGCCCCATACTGTAGGATGTTGTCGCTCGATTTCGCCCCTGTAAATCCCGACTTGACAATGCTGTCCAAACATGCAACATCCTTTATCGCCTAAGTACGTAGCCACAAACGGCCACGTCGAGTCCGTCCTGCATGTGGCACGAAAATTGCGGTACCTCTTGGCGGTGCCGCTCAAACGGACCAATCACTGACGAGGGCGGCAATTCAAGGGGTAGGGGAAGATCCGATCGAGTTTGACGGTGGGGTGCGAGGGGGAATTCACTTGGCGTTTGTATGGCAGGCGAAACGAACGACATTTCTTTTTTTTCGGGTGTGGCCGCAATACTTTGTGCAAGAGATCAAGTCTGAAGAACAAAAAACGAAACCGTTGCCCGAGTATTTCGAATAGTTACATATTCAACAAGTCAAACGTCGCATCCGAGTTGATCTCGTGCCGCTCCCGTCATCCCACGAGACACGCTGCGTGAACCTGGCCTGAAGTTGCCAACATGGATAGCAAAGAGCATGGGGCAGTGAGACCGTGCCTGCAGCTGACAGTCCAGTTGATGTCCACGTACAAACGAATCAACAGCGTACGTAAAGTGTGGACTCGTACGATGACGAGAGATCTATTGGGCTCAGGTGCCGACAACGACCGTGCAGACACTCACACTGGTTTCTGTAGGTGTACTATAAGTCTCTAAGGGAGAAACAAGCTGAGAAAACCATGGTGTCCAAAGACCCGACCGACGGCTTGACCAAACACGTGGACACGTCCAAGAAAGTGGACAAGATCATGGCTGGCCACTACGTACCCGCCGAGAACGAAGTCTTGCATGGCCGGTACCGCATCACAGGAAAGAAGTTGGGCATGGTATGGCATCCCTCCAGTCCCTTGACGCATACACTGACGACGAGGCCTAGGGCACATTTGGCCAAGTCCTCGAAGCGTACGATGAGACGTCGTCTCAAGGAGTGGCCGTCAAGATCATCAAGAACCACTCGCACTTTTCAGTGCAAGCCCAGACGGAGATCAAGATTTTGCAGTACATGCACACGAGCACCCATGGCGACCGTTGCCACATCGGTACGCGTAGTTGCCATGACGTGATGACGTCGGGTCGTCTAATGCGTGCGTGCCATTCTGTAGTGAGAATGGTCGACCACTTCACCCACAAAGGCCACGAGTGCCTCGTGTTTCCGCTGTGCTCGTACAACTTGTACGAGTTGCTTCGCAGCAGTCAATTCAAAGGCGTGGGGCTCAAACTCATTCGCAAATTCGCCAAGCAGATCGTGGAATCCCTCGAGTTCCTCGCGTCAATCAACGTCATCCACTGCGACCTCAAGCCCGAGAACATTGTGATCGCCCGTCCGAACCGCAGCAACATCAAGATCATCGACTTTGGCAGCTCGTGCCTCTCGGACAAACGCGTACGTTACAGTCCTTAGTATCGTCTTGGCCGTAGCTGACATTGGAGTAGGTGCACACGTACATTCAAAGCCGGTTCTACCGCGCGCCCGAGATCCTCCTGGGCATGAAGTACACGACCGCCATCGACATGTGGAGCGTGGGATGCATCTTAGTCGAGCTGCACACGGGGTCGCCTCTGTTTGCTGGTCAGGACCTGCCCGACCAACTGCGCAAGATCGTGCAAGTGCTGGGCATGGTTCCTGGACATGTTGTAGAGCAGGCCAACCCGAGTGTCCGCTGCGAGTACTTTGCGCGGGAGCAGCAGCACCCAGGGTGCACACCTACGCGCAACTACACCCTGCGGAAGAAGTGTCCAGCAAACGATGCGCCGATGTCCCTCGAGTCCATTTGCACGCTGGGCGGCCGACGATTGAACAAGGAGCCCGACCATTCCAGCGACGACTATGCCCAGTTTGTGGACCTGGTCACCCGCATGCTCGAGATTGAGTACGTGTGTGACGTTGCCTATTTGTTTATATTCGAATGATATATATATATATATTGAAGCTAAGACGATCGTTCGAATTGTAGTCCTGCGAGGAGGATAACCCCCGCCATGGCTCTGCGCCATCCGTTCTTTCAAGACCGTCCACTGCCCCACACACGAGGAGGCGGCGACAAGAAGCGCGCGACGAAACCGGCCGACGTGTCCATGACAGACGACATCCACCCCACGACGACCACCGAGGACGATCCGTGCCAAGAATACACGCACCGAGCCAAGCAGAGGAAGCTGCTGGTGCCGCCGCCCCATCGAGACGGATGAACGAACGAACGAACGATCGCTTTACTACCCACACACGGACGGACGGACCGTCGGCGTCCCTATTTATTCCCTCCACGACTCGTCCACCCCCAAACATGTGTGTCATGTCATGGCAGTAGGATGCAGATGTAAGCTAACAAGTAACAGTAAAACAGAGACAGTCATTTAGACCCACAAGTGAACCAACCCCACCACATATATGAGCATATTAGTGCAATTTGAGCAGATTAGTCCAGTTACTATTGGTTGTCGGATTGATTTGGTGGTTGTGGAGTTTGGTATATTAGCGATATTACCAAACCCGGTAGGGAGAGAAATGTGGTTTAAGCTTCCACGCGGTTCTTGAGGAAGTTCAAGAGCACGTCCAACGCGCGGTGTTCCTCACCAAAGTCGGTGACAACGGCCACGGACGTGGACACGACCTTGCGGGCCTCACCCTTGTCGTCGATCTTGCACAGCCCAGACCATTCGCCCAATTGCTTGCCGCTGGGCACCATGATGAGGTTCACGCCATGTTCTTCGCACAAGGCACGGACCAACTTTTGGTAAGACGGTTCGTCGCAGTCTTGGGCCAACACGCAGAGGCGGGCACGGCGGGAGTCCAACGCCTTGGCGCTTTCGTGGAGGCCGCGCTTCAAGCCGTCATGGACCAAAGCCTTCTTCAACACTTCTTGGAGAGCTTCCAATTCTCCCAATTCAGCCACTTCGACTTGCACTTCGTTCACTTCCTCGGCCGACATTATGTTCGTGTAAGCGTCCTCAAAAGTAAATCGCTAATGAGCCACATCGGACCAACAATGCCACACAACAACCAACCCAAGCCAATCGATTGAAACGGGGATGGTTATCCGGATGATCCACTCGTAGATCCGGATAATGATGTCCCATTGCACTCTAAAGAGGAAGTGTGGTGTCGATGAAGATGTCCATTACAAGGAACTACAGGACAGTCTAGGCGCGACCCACGACGAGCGCCAAGATGGCCATGCGGACATACATGCCGTACTCCATTTGACGAAAGTACGCTGCACGGGGGTCGCTGTCAACGTCGACCTCGATTTCATTCACGCGGGGCAACGGATGCATGAGGATGGCCGTGGCCTTGGCCTACACGACCACCACATGCGTTATAAGGTAAGGGTGCAGTGCATGTGTGGTAGGTAGCGTACGTTTTCAAGTGTAGCGCGTGTGATGCGGAAGCTATCCTTGACGGCATCGTACTCCTCAACCGTGTCGAAGCGTTCCTACCGATGCTCGAATCAGGATTCCGCCTAAGAGATGATACTACATGATAAGATCATACCTTTTGGATGCGCGTGATGTACAACACATCGCTTTCACGCAGCACCGAGTCCAAGTCGGTGGTTTCCCGCTGCACGACGCCCTGGGCGGCCAGCGCGTCCACCACGTACTTGGGCATTTTGAGCGATTCTACAGCGTTCGAGTGAGCTCTAACGTCCCTTGGGTGTATACAAATCCGTACCAGGAGCGACGTAGTTGAGCTTGGCATTGAAATGGGCAAGCAACTTGGCCAAAGAGTGCACCGTGCGCCCGTTCTTCAAGTCGCCGACCATCGTGATGACTTTCCCGGACAAGTCCAAGTCGGCGAGCTTGGCTTCCTGGTAGATCGTGTACAGGTCCAACAGCGCCTGCGTCGGGTGTTCGCCCACACCGTCCCCTACGATGCATGAGAGACCAACAAAGGATGGGAAACCCACCGGCATTGATGATGGGTTTGGAGCTGGCGGCGGCTGCGGTGGCGGCGGCGCCCAGGACAGGATGACGAAGCACGAGGAGGTCCGTGTAGCATTCGAGGCACTTGATCGTGTCCGACAGCGTTTCGCCTTTCTTGCTGCTCGACGACGACTGAGAGAAAGACATGAGCTCGACGGGTTGATGCGATGTATTGTGGGTGCACCTCGTTGACACACACGACAGCACCGCCCAAGCGCACCATGGCCGCTTGGAACGAACAGCTCGTGCGGGTCGACGGCTCAAAGAACACATTCGCCAACACCTGCATACTTGGCGGTTAGATGGCCCCACGATGTACTTCGGTAGAACACATGCGTATGTACCTTGCCGCGAAGGGTGTCGTCGGTGCCTTGGCGCGCCACCATTTCCTTCATCCGGTCCGCCACTTGGAACAAGAATCTATATCCATCCATCAGCTCTGACCGTGTAGTTCACGCCTAGAAGCAGCATGTCTACCTCACGTTGGTCGCATCAAACTGCTCCGTGGACACGACGTCCTTTCCATTCCACGACCCCGAGATCGATCCAAGCTTGTCCATGGTTGTCCAGTGTTTGCGTTTCATTCATTCATCGCACGAGGATCCGAATAACATATCCGAATGATACGTTCCTATGTAGTGATTTTACAAGTTTCGGTTATAATTTTTATTCAAAACGATTAATGTTGTCTTGTGATTTGTATTGAATCGGATGAACAATTCGTGACTTCGTATGTGTCAGGTCGTCACAAGTCAATTGGCGGCACCGCCCTTCCTTCCGACAACGGATTGACATGGATCAGCTCATCCCGATCATCAACAAGCTCCAAGATGTGTTCTCGGCCATCGGCCAGTCGCCCATCAACCTCCCTCAGATCGTCGTCGTGGGGAGCCAGTCGAGCGGCAAGAGTTCCGTGTTGGAGAACATCGTGGGCAAGGATTTTTTGCCGCGCGGCAGCGGCATCGTGACCCGTCGACCGTTGGTGCTTCAGTTGTACAACACGGACGGGGGTGTGAACAAGGACGAGGAATGGGGCGAGTTCAACCACTTGCCCAACCAAAAGTTCAACGACTTCAAGAAGATCCGCGAGGAAATCGAGAAGGAGACGGACCGCATGACGGGCAAGAACAAAGGCATTTCGAACAAGCCGATCACGCTGAAAATCTTTTCGCCGTTTGTGCTCAACTTGACACTGGTGGATTTGCCAGGGATCACCAAGGTAAGAAGTCGAGCCTCCGTCTCTCATCTAGGTCTGACTGACGTGGTGTCATGCAGGTGCCGGTGGGAGACCAGCCCGCCAACATTGAAGAGCAGATCCGAGATATGTGCCTCGAGTTTATCGGGAACCCAAACTCGATCATCTTGGCCGTGACGGCGGCCAACACGGATTTGGCCAACAGCGACTCGTTGAAGATGGCGCGCGCGATCGACCCGGAAGGGTTGCGCACCATCGGCGTCTTGACCAAGCTCGACTTGATGGACAACGGCACGGACGCCATGGAAATGCTGCAAGGTCGCATCATTCCGCTGAAGAAGGGGTAGGTGCACACTAGTATTCGAGATGATGGATCCACTCAAGTCGACCACCTATGTCCATGATCGTAGCTACGTCGGTATCGTGAACCGCAGTCAAGCCGACATCAACAACGGCGTGGGCATCCGCGACAGCGTGTCCAAGGAAACCACGTTCTTCAAGGCGCATCCGGCGTATCGCGGCATTGCGAGCCGCATGGGGACGGCGTTTCTCAGCAAATCGCTCAACACGATCCTCATGCACCACATCCGCGACTGTCTACCCGACATCAAGTCTCGCATTTCGTCCATGTTGACCGAACTCGACTTGGAAATGGACGGCATGGGCGGCCCCACCGACACCATGTCCAAGACGGCGCTCGGCGCGACGCTGTTGCAGCTGATTTCGCACTTTTCGTCGTCGTTCATCAACTCGCTGGATGGCCGGCAGCCCAACGCGAACGACATGACCGAACTGTACGGCGGCGCGCGCATCTCGTACATTTTCAACGAACTCTTCACCAAGAGCGTGCAGGCCGTGGACCCGTTTGACCAGCTCAGCGACAACGACATCCGCACGACGATCCGCAACGCCAACGGCCCGCGGCAGTCGCTGTTTGTGCCCGAAGTGTCGTTCGAACTGCTGGCCAAGCGCCAGATCGCGCGGCTCGAAGCGCCTGGCCTCCAGTGCGTCGACTTTGTCTTTGATGAGTTGCAGCGCGTGACGTCGCAGTGTGAAACGGTGGAACTCACGCGGTTCGCCGATTTGCGGGACCGCGTCGTGGAGGTGGTCAACAGCATGCTGCGCACGTCCATGGGGCCGACGCAGGCGATGATTTCCAACTTGATCAAGACGGAACTGTCCTACATCAACACGAACCATCCGGATTTCATCGGCGGGTCCCGCGCAGTCGCCCAGCTCATGGACAAGCTGCAGCAAGATGGCCACGCCGCCGGAGCTCAGTCGCCAGACCAGCTGCAGGCCAGGCGCGCGTCCGCCGCCAAGCCGCCACCGCAGTCCGAGGACAAGGCCGAGTCGTCCAGTGGGTTTATGAGCATGTTCAAGAAGCCGTCGGCGTCTGAAACGTCCAAGTCGTCCAAGGACCCCGTGGTCAAGCTGCCCCAGGTGCCGTCGACGATGCGCCAGGGTGACGCCCCCACCGACCGCGAGCGCATCGAGACGGAAATCATCAAGTCGCTGTTGGCGTCATACTTTGACATTGTGCGCAAGAACTTTCTCGACCTCGTGCCCAAGTCGATCATGTGCTTTATGGTCAACCACGCCAAGGACCAGGTCCAGAACCAGCTCGTGTCGACTTTGTACAAGGAAGAAAAGCTCGGCGAGCTGCTGCGCGAGTCGGGGGACATTGCCAGCCGCCGCGCCAATTGCTCTGAAATGCGCACGTTGTTGTCCAAGGCACTCGACATTGTCAACGAAGTGCGCGACTTCAACACGTTCAAGTAACCAACCCTAATATAACCCACCCCTATACCTCCCAGTATTGCTGTCTACATCATCATCCACTTTTGCGAGGGGCCAACACTACTACTAGTACTACTAGACGTCCGGCGTAGAAACGGCACGACAATGTCTTGGATGCCTAGGTGGTGATGGCTTGGCATATCCAACGCCGCGAGCACGTCGTGTACATGTTGTTGTTGGGGCGTCCCACCACCCGACGCCATCGCGACCATCGCGTCGACGCTGAGTCGTCGGATGATGAGTTCGTCCAACATGACAAACTTGGTCAGACGAAGGACAATGTCCTGGCACGCGGCCGCCAACGTCGGATGGCCGAGCAGCAGCGTCGTGGCTGGGGGCGACGACAAGAAGCGGAGCGCGACGCACTTCATGGCTTGGACAGCTTGCGCCTGCGCAGGGTGCGACGAGGACGACGGCGCCACGTGGTGGTCCATCATAGCCAGCACACTAGCAAACATGTCGCTGGAAGGCTGGCCGTCCGACAGCAGCGTCGTCCACAGCTGGAGCGCCACGTCAGAGTGCCACTGACACGGATGCAGGTGGTACCAGTGCACGAGCACGGCGATGGTGCGGTGGAGGAGCGGCGCGTCCACGTCGAACAGCGTCGCGCGGCGAAACATGGCGAGTGCAATGTCGCGGCGGTCCAGCTCTGGGACGGTCGACAGCGTCCGGAGATGGACGAGGAAGCGCGTCCACACGGCCGACTGCGTCTGGGTCTTGGGGGACAGCGACGATCGGCGGGGCGTGCGCGGCAGAAGCCACACGAGCGCGATCAGCGACTCGCGGACCACGCACGACGACTGGTAAGACGTTGGTGACGTGGCAAGCTCCCACATGCGGTCGGTGACGTGGCTGAAAAAGTCCAAGTGTCCGCCGCCCGCGGTAAACTCGACGAGCGTCAAGTCCAAGCACTCGGCGACCACTTGGACGACCCGCGCCACGCGGTGGAGCACGAGGGGGTTGTCGGCATGGGTTTGCAAGATCAAATGCACGCCATTGGACGCGATTTCAAACGGCGATAGTCCCCCCCGCACCTTTTCAAAGCACTTGGGGGCCACTTGCCCGAGCGCGAGCTCCTGGATCGCTGTGAGGAGCACCGTGCACGGCGCCAACGTCGCGGCGGCGACAGACACGGACGAGGCGTGGGGGGTCAAGGCCGCCGCGGCCAGGGCGAACGTATGTTTCTGCATGCAAATGTCCACGAGGAGGTCCGAGAGGCGCGACGACACTGAGCCGTCGATGGACGGCCCGGACGGCGCCTTTTCGCGGCGTTTCACTGGTTTCGCCTAACGTTACTAAACATGAATCGAATCCAATGCACAACGTGGCTTCCGTACATAAACGTACGGTCGTGTCAAATGAAAAGTCGAGCAAGTTCTGGGCGCTTGACGACGACGAAGAAGACGATGAGGACGTGACGGGCAGCCGCGTGATCTTGCCGCACAGTTTGAGCACGTAGATGGTCGTGAGGGGGTCCGTCGTGTTGAGCGAAAACGACGGGGTGGCACTCACGTGGGCGTAAACTGCTTGGACGACTTTGAGTGGCATGACGTCAAAGAGGCGGAGGCACGTGGCGGCGGCGTGGCGGTTGGGTAGGAACGCGCCTTGGACTAGTTGGGGCACGACCGACTCGAGGGACGCGGGGGACGGCGTGTGTCGGGCGACTTGGAACGCACCGCTGAGGAGCCCGAGTTGGGTCGGGAGGTCCTTGTCGGCGCCTTTCTTTTTGGCGGCGGCGGTGAGCTTCAACATCGTCCACACGCTGGAGGATTGGATGGTGGACGTGATGGAGAAAGGGCGCTCCGGCTGCTGCGTGGCGGCGCAGAGTACGACGAACAGCTTGTACGCGGCGACGCGGCGTGGGGGAAACGCGTTGCCAACTTCGGCCTTGGCCACCAAATCTGTCAAGGATTTCAAGGCATGCATGATGGCTTCGGTCTTGTCGCCACGGGGACTGGTGGGGGGCGCAATGGAAGCGGGGGATGGAGCAGGTGACATGGACAGCGTCTGCTTTAACTCTACGTCGAAGGAAGATGAGATGAATTGGAAGGACGGATGACGCGGACCTTGGGAAAAGAGCATCTGTTCTGCAATGCGCTGAAGCAACGTCATGACCGTCTTGATGATACGTTGATCTTCCCTTTTGTCCTTGATGGCTGTGAGAAGCGTCGTCAAGTCCTTCAAGACCGAGTCGTGGATGTGGGCACTGCTTCCGTCGGTGTCTGTGTTCGTCGACACGTAGAAGAACGTCAGCTCGTGAAGGAGAACCGCCGTCCGCTTCGTGTAGTCTTTGGCAGCGATGGACTTGGTGAACTCATTCATCACCTGTTGCTCGGAGCGGCATCGGAGTGCCAGGTAGCTGTTCATAGGTGTGAATGTGCGACCAAATTTTGTGCCTTTTGATTTCCAAGCAAGATCCAATTGCCAGTTAAGTGCGATTTCACCAAAACAAGAAAATGGTTTTCACCAAAACAAGAAAATGGTTTCATGTTTTGGGAAAATGTTAAATTTTATGGAAATGTTTTATCCGGAACGAACGTACAGTATTCCAACGAAATCCAAATGCAGCATCAGACGGGCCTCATGGAGAGTTCTTTCGACATCTTGATGAAGGTGGGCGATGGAGCATTCGGAGAAGTGTTTAAAGGGATAGACCGGCGAACGAACGAGATCTGCGCCATCAAGATCGTCGACCTGGAAGCTGCAGAAGACGAGATTGACGACGTCCAGAAAGTACGAGCGCGTAGCCATTTGTTTGGCGACGTGATGGGGTTGCTCCCGTAGGAGATCGCGGTGTTGTCCCAGTGTTCTTGCGCCCAATTGACCAAGTACATGGGTTCATTCATCGTCGGAACAAAGCTTTGGATCATCATGGAGTACCTTGCTGGTGGGTCGGTCCTCGATCTCATGGCTCCGGGGTACGAAGACGTTGGATGGTTATGGAAATCCTCCTCATAGACGATGATGCAATATGAACCCTATCCTATAGACCGCTGAACGAAGTGTACATTGCAATCATCCTTCACGAACTTCTCAAGGTACATGCATCCTCCGATCGAAGGACGGTCGTCAGTTCATCACGTTCCAGGGGTTGGCGTATTTGCATTCAGAGAAAAAGATTCACCGCGACGTGAAAGCTGCCAACATCTTGCTTGCAAGCGACGGCAGGGTCAAACTGGCCGACTTTGGGGTGACGGGTCAGTTGACGGACACCATGACCAAGCGGTGCGCTGCCGAGCTATCTTTGAAACTATCGTCATGTAAATAAATATATTGTAGGAACACCGTGGTGGGCACTCCGTTTTGGATGGCCCCAGAAGTGATCCAGCAAAACAAGTACGTCCGACCTTGTACGAAGGAAACATTTTTTATCTATTTGTGCGGCTAGTTACGACTTCAAGGCGGACATTTGGTCGGTGGGCATCACAGCGATCGAAATGGCGTTGGGCGAACCCCCGCACGCGTCGTACGGCTGCCTACAAATATATATATATATATGGCAGCCTTTGAATAAATATATATATATATATATTGACGATAACGTGTGGTTTGCCTAGCTTGCATCCGATGAAAGTACTGTTTGTGATTCCAAAGAACCCCCCGCCAACACTCGAAGGCGACTTCAGTCCCAAGTTTAAAGACTTTGTCTCGTGCTGCCTGGTCAAAGATGCCGCCGCCCGCCCGACGGCGCTCGAGTTGCTGCAGCATCCGTTCATCAAAGCAAAGTCGGACAAGGACGTGTCATACCTCACCGAACTCATCGAGGTACCACATACCCTCCCTCGTACTAGTATGTTTCCGACGTTGCTATCTCGTGAGTAGCGAGCCCAACTTGGAACGAGCGACCTGCCGGTAGAACCCACCAGTACCATCACAACCACCAGCACCACCAGCCTTCTCCCAGTCGACTCGACCACGTCGGACCTCGCCGACGCCGTGGATTCGGGATGGGACTTTGGCGCCACCGTCCGCTTGAGCAAGGACGCCATGTCGCCTAAAAAGTCCACCGTGCAGAGGTACGTCCATTGCCCATGCTTTTGGACAAACTGTCGTGACCTGTCTCTGTGGCAGTGTATTTCAAGACGACACCGCATTCTCCGACGACTTTGGCGAGAGCTTGTTTGACGATGTGCTGAAACCCGCCGTGTTTGAAACCGTGCAAGGGACGGACGACGGCAACGCGCAGGACCTGCTGCTCGAGCTGCTGCATACGCTGGAGTCGCTGAGCTTTGACCAGCCCCACGTGCTAGGCCAGGTGCTCGAGCGAATAAATGGAGCGCTCGCCAAACACCCCGACCCCCGCCTTCGACAGTTTCACCACGAATGAAAATACAATGGGTTAATTGTTATTTCCACATCCTCCGGTACGCCGGCGACGACGACGACGACACGGGTGGTGGTGGTGGTTTGTTTGTCGCTTGGTTGTCTTCTCGCGGTGCGTTCTTGGTGGTGCCAAATGCCCGCCTTGGGATTTTGCTTCGTGATTCCACATTGCTGCTACCAGTTGAACGTGTGTGAGTTGTGGTATATATATAAGACGAGGGTGAAGCTAACTTTGGTGTACCTCGTCACGGGTTTCCTCAGTGCGCCTTCGATGGCTGCGATGGCGACGGGCACTCGAAGCGCCGACACCGCTTTCCGCTTGGACGGGGCGTCATCCTCCATGTGGCGGGGGTCGTCGTTGGACTGGGGGAACGTCGTGCGGCGCAGCACGCGTTGAGGAATCCGCGACGGCACTGGTTTATCTGTCGACGATTCGGATTCTAGTTCAGTTTCAGACGCGGACGACGATGAGACAGGGTCCTCCACGGTCATACGTTTGAACGTGTCCAGGGGGGTCGTCGTAGTAGTGCTCGCGGCTTCGAGTGACAAGCGCGGGATGAGCGAGTTCTGGCTCCGCCGCCGCGCGTCGTTCAGACTCTGGCGGAGCTTGAGCACTTCGCTTTCTCGTTCAAACAGGAGCTTCTCCAGCGACTCCTTGTGCGCCGCCGACACTTTGGTCTTGGACTGCAGTTGCCGGCGCTGCTTGAGCTCTTGGTCAGCGTGGGCCACCTCTTGTTGGCGCAGTTCCCTTTCCTGCTTGAGCTTGTCTTGGAGGTCGCTCTGGGCCGCGCGCATCGTCTGCACGGCGCTCTTGGCTTCGTCGGCTGCTTTGGTCTTTTGCTCGAGCAGGGTCGTCAACTTGTCCTGTTCGAGCTTGTGGTCTCGTTTCTAACAAGCCACGACAATCTAAACGTACGACACACAAGGGGATTCCTGCGTACGTACCATAGTCACGATCGTTTGGTTCACTTGCATGAGCTTGGCGTTGGCAGCCGCCACTTGCGACTTGAGCGATTTGATCTCGGTGAACGCTTGCTTGCCGGTGAGGAGGCCACGCTGCCGGGGCTTGATCCCGTGCGGGGCCACCACGATGCGCCTCGCCCGCTCTGCAAACTGCATCGATCGGTACGTTTCGCTGGCGGTCGTGAACCCCGGCGCCACGTTCAGAATCATCACCGTCTTGCACTGGCTAGACCCCAGCACGTCCTGGAGCGCGTACGTGAGCTTTGAGTTGCGGTACGGCACGTGCGCCTGCTTCTTGTCGAGCGCCTCCATCACGTCGCCCAGCGCCGACAGCGACTTGTTGATCGCCGCTGTCTCCTTGAGCGCGTGGTCGCCACTCACCTTGACCCGCTCGCTCCCGGCCAGATCCACCAAGTACAACGTCCCGCGCTGGCCAGCGTTGGATTTCATTTGCACCAGCACGACGCTGTGGGATCGACTGCTGTTGCCGTGCACGTTGGTGGCGCAGCTCGCGCGGTTCTTTTGCGCCTGGGACAGCACTTCCAAAGCATGCGTGGGGTGGAAGATCGTCTCCATGTGCAGCGCCGGCACGCCCACGTCCCCAAACTCGTCGGTGCGGATATCCAGCACGTTGTTGGTCTTGAGTAGGTCGCGGATCGTGTCGTTGTAGATCTCAAACACCCCCAGCTGCAAATGGTACACGGGGCGATCCGACGCCACGTCAAAGGACGCGACGGCCTCTGGGCGGTCCACCACCGAGCCACGTAATGCCACCGATTCAAACATGTGACTCAGGAGGCGATAGTTCAGCCCTGGGTGGGAGGGCGTGCCCTCCATCGTGTACGTTTTCCCCGATCCAGTCTACCCATGAGTGTGGTGAGTTTCAACAGAAGAAATGTAGGTAGGTACGTATGTACCTGTCCGTAGGCAAAGATGCACGCCTTGAACCCGTCGATCACGGCTTGCGCCATCGGCTCCACTTCCCGAAACACTTCGGTCTGCGTACAGTGGGGGCTGAGCACCCGATCGAACGTAAACACTTTCCACGGCGCGTCCACGTCGACATGGTCAGCCTTCATCTCCATCGCCGCTACGTCCGTCAGGTTGAGCACGTCCACCGCCACCTCGGGACCTTTGTGCGCTGGATCATGCGCCAGCAGCGGCCGCACCCGACACAACACTTGCATGTTACCCGTGACATTTTGCAGCTTGGACAGCAGCATGGCGTTGCGTTTGCGTTCGAGGAGGTACTTCTGGGCCACGTCGTGCGCGTCCATCGACTGCGACCGCGCGGGGCGCGTGACCGGCGGGGGCGTTGACTGACTCCTCAGCTGGAGAAACGACGCGCTGTGCTCGCTCTGCAGGTCGTCGTACTGCTGCCGCAACGCATCGAGCTCTTCCTGGACGGCCTCGGTGGCGCCCTTGCTTTGGTCGAGTTCGGCCGACAACTGCGCAAACTTGGCGCGCTCCATGTCGAGCTGCACTTTGGCCTGGGCATGCAACGCTTCCAGCTGCGAATACTCGGCCCGCAGCACCGACAACTCGTGGAATGACGACTCTTGGGACGACGCCAGGCTCTTGGACGCGTCTAACTCGAGGCGCAATGCGTCCAGCTCCATTTCGTGCTGCTCCTTCGTCGACGACAGCATGGCTTCCACGGACGCCAGCGTGAACGTCAGGTTCGTCTGCAGACATGTGACTTCGTTCTCGGCGCGCTTGACATGCTCGGCCTTTTCGATGAGCTCGTCCGACATGTCGTTGATCTCCGCCTCCATCGCCTCCATGTGCGCCTGCCGGTCCTGCATCTCCACGAGTTGCGCTTCGAGGTGTCCGCGGCGGTCTTCTTCGTCTTGCAAGCGGTTTCCTAGTTCCCGCAGCTCGTCTTGGAGGATCTGAATGTGCTTTTCGTTCTCTTCCATGTCCCGCTCCAACGACATCGACGGCCGGAACGGATTGTCCTCGATCAACGCCGACAAGCTATCGCGAAAACTGAAATCTGACACATCTGTTGACCGCGGGAGAGGGGCCGAGACCTGGACCTTGACGGCAAACAACTCGGACTTTAAGTCGAGAATCTCGGACCGGTACCGCTCGCTGCTCAGTTCGTGCTCCTTTTCGATCTCGGCGTAGTCATGCTGCAGAAACACCTTGTCCTCCTGTGCTCGTTCAAGCTGGTGTTTAAGATCTTCGTTCGATGCTTCCAAGATCCGCACTTGTGTCGTCAAGTGGTCGACCTCAGTCTCCCATCGTGCTCTATCCTGCGTCAGTGTCTGCAACTTCTCCTTTGTCCTGTCCAGTTCCCGCTGTAACGTCGCGGAATCTCTGAAATGCGTCGCCATCTTTTCCCGTGCGTCGCGCACCTCGTCTTCAAACCGTTGTGCCTGTTGTCGCCACTTCTCAGCCTTTTGCTCCACTTCCTGCAGATCCTTCTCGAGTTCTGCTTCAATCACGCTGCTTGCTGTGACCAGTTCGTTGTACTCGTCCGATTTGAGAAGGAGATCTTCCTTCACCTCGTCCAATTCACGTCTGACGGCGGCCAGTTCATCATCCATGGGGTCCGATGCCGATTGCACGGGGCAATCAATGAGATCCCGCTCTCTTCCGAGTATGCGTAAAAAAATAACTTTTGTTTGCAACGGCTGCCCCCCACACTGAGAAATATTTTTTTTCGCCAAGAAATTGTTTTTTCGACTTGCCGAATTGGGCGTCACTTGATGTTTGTATGCGACGGCGCGCAAAAGGAACGGCCACCCTCGGACAAGTGGCGCCATCGATCACCATCGCGGCGACATGTGCTGTCTGTCATGACGCAACATTCCAACGAGGTACATACGCTGGCTACACATGTTAGCGTCAGCCAAAGACATGTTCCGTGTACTGTAGTGGGAACTCGCAGTGGCCCCATTGTCTACTGAAAGCAAGGCCAACAGCCAGAATTTATGTGAGACTGGTTCAGCGCTGCAGAACGTCAGCATGAGATGGTGTGTGGTGTATTTGTAAGAAGGAACTACATACGTACATGGGTGCACTTGTGAGTACGAGCCAACCCGTTGATACTGTAGTAGTACATACAGCTCTTATAAACGAGTAAAGGTAAACTTACTGTGAATACTAGTTACGCACCAGGACTTGACACCTTCTAGTAGACGTATAACTTATCGTTACCACGTGTAATGGGTCGCGGTAATAACATGGCGATGCGGCTGGTGAGAGAGACGATGCTGGCGTGCGTCGCAATGTTGTACGTGGACCATACGAAACCCTCCATCTCCTCCCATCAATTTGGCACCATCGTCCGTCGTCGCACCTGCTGCGAACGCCAACCTTTGGCCGTGTGTCCAACAGTAGGTAGGCAAGGCATTGTTTGGAATGTCTTTGCGCATTTTCAATACTTGATGGACCACACTTCTACAGCTAGCTCGTCCGACCATGGAGCGAGAAAGTATCTGACGTGGGCGGCCCACGTAGTACGTAGCTACTATCCCACCTTCGTTGACCAACAACGCTTGGGGGTACCGAATTCCATGACGAGAATGCGGGCGAGCATCGTGTCCAGTCGATGGGCTGTCACAAGCGTCAAAGCGCTCCTGGATGGTCCTGCTGATACTAGTAAAAGTGAGCACCTATTTTTGTCACATATAACGTTAGGGAAAGTCCCGATAAATGTCGAAAGCCACACCAAAATTAATGAATCAAACACACTTTTTAACGGAAAACACACATTTTGAAGTTAAAGTAGGAAATATCCCTAGGTTTAATTAACCTAGCGAGGAAATTGCGCACACCGTTGCAGAGGTCGTGCGTGCGTGTGTATAATTCCCTGTAGGTGGTGCCTTGGCGAGGATTAGCCAAGGCTGAAAACCTCTCAAGCAAATTTTCTGCCCGTAACCCCGTGCACATACTTCGAAGTATAATGCTAAATCCCCAGAGGTGTAAGCCCTAGAGTTGTGGTGGTCAGAGTACAAAAAATATGCCTAATCTAACTAGAGTTTATTAGTTTGAACGGTTTTCAGTCTTGGCTGAACGGTATTCAGATTTGTTGAACGTTTTCCAGGGTTAACGTTAGTCCAAGACAAGGCCTGTTCTACAGTCGCCAGCTGCGAGGCTTCTCATAATGTGTACAGTCTGTAGTATCGATTATGAGAGAATTGTTCTCAGATCTTTACCTATTTCAATTCATATAACGAAAAACGCGTTTATTAGAGTAGAACGACGGAATGGTGCGCCTATCGAATTTTCCTGAAAGACAACTTTAATTTCAACCAATCAAATCAAAGGAAAATTTACCGCGCGCGAAGATATTTAAATTCGCCACCAATAATATTGACGCCACTTTCGTTTTCACATGAGGTCGGTTCAAAAGCGCTCCTACAGCATCTCGACGAGACTAGAGGCTCTAGGTCTGCTTAAATCAATGAGTGACTACAAAGTCGCCAAAAAGCTCGGCATTCCACGTCAAACGGTACGGGCATGGGCAAACAACTGTTGGGAAATCCTTGCCTACGATGGCAACAAAAAGCGTATGATAATCGAGCCCGGTGGTCGCACGGAGAAGTTTCCTGATCCCGCTGGACTCGAGACGTACTTTAACGACATGCGAGTCCAAGAAGGAGCGTTAACGATGACACATATAATCAATTGGAATAAACGCAACCAAGCTGAGTGGCTCCGAGCGTACAACGCGCTCAAAAAGCCAGGCACCGGATACCAAAGACTGCTGCGCCTCCTTCAACGCTTTTGCAAGCGCCATGGGTTCTCCTGTCAAAAAGCTGGAAAGAGCAAGCACAAGCAAGGCGACCTACAATCGAAGCGACATGAGATTGCTGAAGAGTATCACCGCGAATGGCGATGGATTGGACCGGACTGCACCTACAACGTTGATAAGACCGGGTTCTACTACGACATGCCACCGAAGTATATCTGGGCAGTGCGAGGCGGCAGCTCCAAGATCGCGACCGGCGAGAAGCACTCTCTGCGCATGACTGCTGTCCTTACCGTCAAGGCTGATGGCACCAAACTGCCGATTCTCTTTGTCGTACGTGGATCCCCAACCGGACGCATCGCAACGAATGAAGTGCCAACGTACCCCCGTGGCCACTTCTACGCAGTTCAAGAAAAAGTGTGGATGGACAACCACGTGTGGCGTTCCTACCTTCGTGACCTCTTGGGCACCACGATCGATGGCCCCTCTGTTGTCTTGCTTGACAACTTCGAGTCGCACGTGACGGACGAGTCCTACAAGATCGTAGAAGAAGAGTTGGGAAGCGTCCTCTGTCCCATACCTGCGAACGCAACTGCTGTCTGCCAACCCTTGGATGTGGGGGTCATGGCTCTTTTCAAGAGGTACCTACGAGTTGAAGATTGAAATTTCTTAATTGAAAATTATTTTACGAAAAAGTTTGACACTGACCGGGGCTTGAACCCCGGCCCCCTTCCTCAATCATCTTGGATGCCGTCGCACTAACCATTGCGCCACCGCGTCAAACGCTTGTCTTTGAATTATGTCCATCGTACCAGTCATTTACGTTACTCTGAATTGAAATAACATGTTGGAAATGATGCTACTCAAACGGCTAGGCTCGAAATTCGCGCACGTTTGATATTCATAAATTAATATACTTCAAAATATAAATTCACAACGTTGAAATTTTAATTGAATTGCATACTATTGGCTGGAAAATCTCCCGAAGCCCGAAGTTCATCAGCCAATCATTGAGCACATAAACTCCCAAGTTCGAAGATTCGATAGGCGTACCATTCCGTCGTTCCCCGGTAGTACACTATTAATATTATTAATACGTAGTACTATTATTGTGCTTTTCACCCAATTTGCCCATTGTTTTATCGCACTAATCAATGGAGGACAAAATTAAAACCACGCGTTAAACAACGCAAATAGAAAGTCTGGCACATGAGCTTAATAAAGACAGGTCGTTATTTCCTGGACCATCTTACTCGCAAAGGGGACGATACCAACATGCAGCGCGAACGATTGACCGTCGCGTTCCCGGAGTACTTTCGGTGCCACATCACTACCAAGGTAGGTAAACCCTTGGGCAAGAGTAGAACGAGCGTTGGTAAGCCGACCGAGCTCACCGTGGCCAGCGATACTACGTGTGGTGTTGCTTCTGCCCTGGGTGTCAACAGCGTTTCGACTACCATCACCGACTACCATGCTGACGCGTCGAACGCGAGGCTTCTGTGGGACCCAGAAGGTCCAAATGAAGTTTATGTAAAGGTTGCGGCCAACACAACGAAAGACAAGTACGTCAAACTCACACTGCTAAACTACAACAATGTGGTACGGCAAGTTTGGGACAACGCAAGCAAGATCCGCAATGCCCAAGCATCGCTCACATTGTTGCTGTTCATTTACGTCGGTAAAAATATCGAAATATATGAATTTGTCGAAATTGTGTCGCTATTATTAAATTAGTGTAAATTCCGAAATACGACGTAGAAAAGGATACCAGCACCGCGATTAGGCGAGCAACTTCTAACAACCTCGTGACTGCGGCGACCCGCGTTGCCGAATACATTGAAGACCAGAGCCTTCTTCTTGGCCCTCTCCAAATCGACTATGCAACCGTTGTGAGAGCAATATTGCCGCCGACCGCCCCCGTTGAAATTCCCTCAAATTCTACAATTCGGCAACTCGATCATATTGATGTCGACGAACGCCGGCGCGAAATCAATGCGCGGAAACGTACCGTAGGGTTCGAGTTCGGCTTGGCACGATGGCCAGTACCCCAGTGGATTGTTTTCTGTCCGTTGAGGATCTCCGCAGCATTCTAGGAATTCCTCCATTCGACCTGACGCCATCCTTTCGGGAACCAATAGTGGGGGAAGTAGTCGGACCAAGCGTGAATATTGAGGATATTGATCACATTAATTTGTAGTAATGTCAAACAATTTGCATAAAAAATTCCAATGGTTTCAAACGAATTTACATTAAAAATGTTTCTTGGTCTAACGCTGTAGTACCGTATCATAACCGCAATGGCGATACAAATTTATCCTATCCGCTCATTTTTTTTGTGCACTCTACAAACGCCACATCTAATACAGC
>NW_009798275.1:494523-568880 GCF_000520075.1 Aphanomyces astaci | reverse complement strand
CTCTACATATCGTTGCCGCAGATACATTTTTGAGCGTCGGAAACTGGTGTCGCTGTGCGTCTTCAAGCTCCTCGATGTAGAATCATGGATGGACTGTGGCGCATTCGTTCACCCAGGCGTTGACCTCAGTAGGCCAGCGTGAATCCGTCGAGCGCTTCGTCAACTTAGTCACATTGCCCGTAGATGTAAACACCGTGTTGAATCTTGTTACGCTACGTCGTGAGAGTCCAACTATGAGGCGAACGACGTCAACTTCAATGCCATAAACTTGGACAAGCACAACACATCTCCAACACATGTCGTAAAACAAGTTGAATAAGATAAAACCATACACTTCCACCAATTCTTAGCCAATCAAAGCATCACGAATAATTATAATTCAACGCGAACCGTAAATGTACTTCATCTTGCATCCGTAAAATCACGGCGAGTGCTGTAATTTTAGGATGATTTTTTATTAAAGCATGGTTTTAGACCTGGATTAGCCAAAAAAGGTGAAAAAGCACAATAATATTAATGTAATAACGTTACGGTGACAAATGACTCGAGAATATCCACATTGAGGATGTATTGAACAGCTCACTTTGTAGTTAGGCCTGTGAGCTACAATGTTCATACTAACGTTAGTATGAAGTGTTTGTTGCTAGCGATTACTAGTATGCAACAAAAAATATTGTGCACCTTTGTTTGCACAACTCATCATCGCAAGCACTTCGGTGGTCATGTTCAAATTGAAGCGCAAATTGTCTCTGTGTCTGGCAGATGATGGTCAGTCGCGAACCCCGATCTCGATGCATCCGCCATCTCTTTCCGTCGTACGGAAGAGCGCCTCCATGAGCCAACTCTGGCTCACATGCCCACCTTTCCCCTCCGTTGACCTCAACCGACAGGTCCTTCAACATTAAGTCCAACTGGCTGGATTGCACGAGCCATGTGGCAGGAGGTTTGGCGACGTCACCAGGCGCAGCCCATCAGAGTCTCCTTCCGTGTCCAGCGATTTATATTGCTGCCGTTCGACGCACGTCATAACGTCTAGGAACGACGACAGTTGCGAAGTGTACGTGGGTCGTGATACCAAGCGAGGTTATGGAGACAACACGTACAGCTCTTATGCGCCTTCTACCCGCCGCTGCAGTGGATGCCTCGCTCGCCAATCTCCGCGAGCTGACACGATGCAGTCGTTATCATTGGCAACGTCAAAGTGAACAAAGTGCTGTCATTCAAAGAGGCGTGCTGGATCCACCCAGCCACTCGACGTCCTCCGACTTGGTGGATTTCCACTGACCAGGCTGGACATGCAAGTCTGCCCAAGATTGTGAGTGTGTTGGGGGTGAGGGTCACCGAAATGTCCTTAGTATCGTGGAAGTCGATTCAAGAGACGCTGAATCGATCGAAGTCCAACTGAAATTGTTCTAAGGGGAGGTCCTCCCGTGGTCTCGCCATCCGTGCCTTGCTGTGGTGTTGTCGTGGGTTTGCAAATGCGCCCACCGGACTCGGATACAGACATGATCGTGAAGCCGTGGCTCGGCATCGTTGCCACGCTCATATAGCCGACCGTCGTACACATGACTGACTGCGTGAGGTCGTTGCCATGGACCACATTCACTGCGCCAGCAGCAGCACGATCGACAGCATGATCGTGTTAAGCACACGGTGGAACTGGTCCGTCAGCAAGAAGTCGTGCAGAAGGCTTGGATCTGACACTTCAACGGTTGCTCCCACGCGTTCATCTCGACTACAACGGGTCCCTTGGAGGACTTTAGGTGAGCAAAAGGCAAGAGGTACTCCGAGAGAGTGAAAATATAGTCACCTGAGTTCTGCTTTCCTGTCAAGATAGCAAGTGCGCTCTTTCCGCACCTGGTGATTGCACCCCAGACCATGACGGAGCCACCACCTTGATCTCGCGTGGCAAAGCTTCGCTTCGGCTGCCGAATATCATGCCAGTAGTTCTTGTAGCCGTCCGGTCCGTCCAAATTGAACTTCTTTTCGTCCGAAAAGACAACATTCGACCAATCGAATGGATTCTCGGCATGGTCCATGGCCCACCTGAATCGTGCAGTCCTGTGTGCCGGGGTCAGAGGCAGTGTGTGTTGCATCTTGATGTAGTCGAGCAGGTCGCATCGAGACTCAGCATAAACGCTACTCCGGAGTATTTTACAGCTCTATCCGGATTATTTACAGTACAAAGATACCTCTTCAACTTAGTTTTATATGAAATTTCGAAGGTCGGGCGATTGTTCCGCGGTTCATTCAACCAATCGCTGGAGGGAATTTTGAGTAGAACACACAATCTAGTTTACCGCGAAATCGGCCAGATTTACAGTTTCGACTGTAAAATATGAGTACAGTTTTGACGAATGAGCCAATAACAGGTTGTCAATGGATAATTTTGTCCAATCATCGGTGTCATGTCGTTTAAACAATCACTTTCCTTTATGCTTTTATTTATTTTAAGTGAAGTAATGTTTTTTTTGGCAAATAGATCCTTCAAACCTCACATTTCACTGAACTCGTCCAGTGCATCGGCAGCCCAGCCAAAGCACAACCTTCGCTGAGCAGTGACACAAGTTCTCAGGTGTGAATGACCGATTTTCCTTACTTCCATCAATCAACACATTAGAACAGCCGCCATTCTCAACCGCATCGTCCATAAGTCATGTACAGTACATACAGTACAATATAACGACCTTGTCCAACTAAAGCGCGGGAGAGCTTTGGTCCCCATTGTGTAAATTCACTGTGAGACCGAAATAGTCAGGCCCTACAAATTCGAGCATCTTCAGCCAGACTATCCAGGGGCAGGTTGGAATGACGGCCTACTATTGACTATAAAGGGCGGGAAGTTGGTCAAGGATCTCACAAGTGAATTCCACGTCATCACCGTCGTCCAAAGCAAACTTATGCCTTCGGGTTCACTTCCGGATGTACAGTATGATAGTTATGAAACTACTTGGGTCCGTCGATGTTGCACACTGTATGCTTGATGATAGTAGTACTAGTAGTACAGAAACGTTACTAGGAATGCTCCCAGAATACGGTAGATTATCAACATTCTGATCGATAAATCGAAGTGGTTTTTAGTTTCTCTTGATGTTTGTATGCACGTCGACATCTGAGGGAAGAACTCAGCCGCCGCCGAGAATATTATTGCATTCAACTTCAAGCAGTCGTCGCTGTTGCTGGATTCGGCTGGTGCCCATGAACGAAGGGCCAGTGTGGGGACGAAACAAGACCCAGAAGGATGGAGCGACATACTCTTGGGTACGAGGCACGCTCTGTGGAGACGAAGTAGACTTCGAAGACGGACGGACCGTGCCGTGGAGCACCATCGACACATCCATGGAGATTCTCCGAGGGAACGTCACGTGTCCGATGGACCTGGATGACCTGGGGATGTTGACGCATTTGAATGAACCATCCATGGTACATTGCCTTGAAGAGCGCTTCCTCGGCGACAAAGTGTATTGTCACACTGGCGACATGCTCTTGGCCATGAACCCGTTCAAAGTCATTCCCAAATTGTACGACGTGTCAGCATTCCAATCGACGATTGCGTCTTCCAGCAACCGTCACCGCCATCCTCATGTCTTCACAACTGCCCACGAGACGTATCGAGCGTTGACCGTCGACAAGCACAAGAACCAAACGGTGCTCGTGAGCGGCGAAAGTGGTTCGGGCAAGACCGAGACGACCAAGTTTATCATGCAGTACCTAGCTGCAGTCAGTCACACTCCCCATTCCACAGCCCCTTCACATGAGTGTGGCACTGCCAACATCTCCGACCAAGTGCTTCAATCTAACCCGATCCTCGAGTCGTTTGGGAACGCGCGCACCCTCCGCAACGACAACAGCAGTCGCTTTGGCAAATTTGTCAAAATCTGGTTTGCCACTGACAGCCATCACGCCCAACTGCGCCTCGTCGGCACTTCCATCGAGACGTACCTGCTGGAGAAGGTTCGACTCGTACATCAAGCAACGGGCGAGCGCAACTTTCATATTTTCTACGAAGTCCTCGCCGGTGCCGCGCAAGATCGGTGCGTCCGTCCGCCCGTCCATGCCTCCACGTGACCTTTGGCTCTTTGTAGGACCCTCCAAACGAGATTGCACTTGGCTGATCCTATGGACGTGTCCAAGTTTGCATACTTGAACCAAAGCGGCTGCGTCACTCGGCGGGATCAAGTGTCGGACGCCGACACGTTTCACAAAACCATGCGCGCCATGTCCATCGTTGGCTTTCAAGCCCATGTAATAGTACGTTCCCTATATATATATATATATATATATATATATATTGCTTATTATCATTTCCAGTTTTGATACACTTGGGTGTGCCAACTCATACCATCGACCTGTGAAAATATTTGAACATTCCCATTATATATATATATATATTTAGATGGTATATATTTGCATCTTTCCAGGGCGACAGTCGGATTTGCTAATATAGTATTATTGTCTCTTCTACGCATCATTTCCTCGAGCGGTTGGTTGAGTGAACCGAGTGAACCGCCCAAGAATCGCTGGACTTGCGAAATGTGATAAATATATATATATTGAAGTTTAAGAGGTATCATAGTGAATATTCATTTGTTTTAGCCAATCAAATTGCAACTTTTCTTATTATTATCCAATCATACGGCTTGCTTGTTTTCTCGGTGATTTCAACAATCCCACAAAATTGACAAATTGGGCGAAAAACACAATATACAAATATCTATAATATAGGACATTCCCATGTCTGACTTTGTGAATTTTCAACGATACATATATTATGCCAACAATTCCATACGTAGGACTCGATCTTGGGCGTTGTGGGAGGGTTGCTCCATCTGGGCAACATGACGTTCGGTTCCGTCACGACGGGCGACGCGCCATCCTCCGAAATTCGATCGCCGCAGCCATTAGCGTATGTGTCGGAGCTGCTGGCCGTGGACGTCAACCGGTTGCGGGAGGCGCTGACAAGTCGCCAGATCAAAGCCAAGGACGAATGGTACCAGGTCCACCTGACGCCGCAGCAGGCGGACGACGCGCGGGATGCGCTGGCGCGGTCCATCTACGGGTACTTGTTTGAGTGGGTCGTGGCCAAGGTAAACCGATGCATCGGGTCATCGAGTCCTTTGGAATCGTCCAAGTTCATTGGGGTGCTCGACATCTTTGGGTTCGAGTCGTTCGACGTCAACAGTTTCGAGCAGCTGTGCATCAACTACGCCAACGAGCGGCTGCAGCACCACTTTATCGACTTTGTGATGACCCAAGAGCAAGGCCGGTACCAATCGGAGGGCATTCCATGGACGTTGCTCGAGTTGCCCATGAACGACGGGTGTCTGGAAGTGCTCGAGGCGCGACCGACGGGCGTCTTGGCGCTGCTGGACGAAGAATGCAACGTGCCCAAAGGCTCGGACGCTGGATTTGTGCGAAAGTTGTACCAGATATACCACAGCCACGCCCACTTTCAGGCATCCAAGCGGGATCAAGTGAACCGCGCGTTCGTTGTCGTGCACTACGCCGGCGCCGTCCGGTACACAGCCGACGGATTTTGTGAAAAGAACCGCGACAAGCCGCACCAGGCGATGCTGGACCTGCTGGCGTCGTCAGAGAACCCGTTTGTGCGCGTCATGTGTCGGCTGAGTGGTGGGGACGACGGCGACGAAGAGAACGACGACCCAAGGGGGGGGCCCTCTCCCCCCATCGTGATGCGGCGCAAGTCATCGATAGTGTCGACGGGACTAGGCGCGCAGTTTCGCCGCCAGCTGCAACACCTCCTCGATATGATCACGCACACGACGCCGCACTACATTCGATGCCTCAAGCCCAACGACGCCAACGTCAAGCACACGTTTGACCGACAGCGGATGGCCGACCAGCTGCGATACGGGGGGGTGCTGGAAGCCGTGACCATCTCCCGCCTCGGGTACCCAGTGCACATGGCGCACCCGTTGTTTGTCGGTCGGTATGGCGCGGTGCTGCTACCCCCCCCACTTTCCACGTCGTCGCACAACAGAGCCAGTCGGCACTCGGCCATCGACGCCGTCTTGACGCAGTTGGTCGCGGCATGGGGCGCGGCTGGGTGGCCGCGTCGGGACAGCGTCACGGATGGAGTTGTGCCTTCGAAATGGTTTGCCTTTGGCATCGAACGAGGCAAGACGCTCGTGTTTCTACGCCAATCGACCTACGATTTCTTGGAGTCGACGCGCGCGGCGGCGCTGCACAAGCACGCGGTGACGCTCCAAGCGTTTGCCAAGATGGCGTTCTGCCGACACAAGTACTGGACGATCCAGGCGGCGACGGCGACGCTGCAGCGACTAATTCGAGGACATCTGGCACGTCAACACGGCCGACGAATACGGGCCACGAGGTAGGCGGCATGCATGGCTAACTAGTCTACTACCTAGTAGCCACGCCATGATGACAAAGTAACGTGCAAAAACGATCCCTGATGTGTGTGTTGAATGTGTAGATTGGTGGCGGTGTGGCTGCAAGCGAGGTACCGAGGACGGATTGGTCGACAGATCGCGACGGACCTTCGGCGGCAGTTGGGGGTCGTGTGTCTGCAAAGTTGCTGGCGAGGGGCGAAGCAACGACGAGCGTTCCTAGCAACTTTGGCAGCAACGCGGACGATTCAATGTGCATGGCGATGTCGACTGGCCAAACTGCACGTGAAGCAGCTGAGGAAGGATGCCCTATCGCTGCAGCACACGATTGTCGAGCGCAATCAGCTGCGCCAGGAATTGCACCAGCTCAAAACCCAAGCGACCATGGCCAATCAGCGAGCAGAGGAAGCGGAGACAGAGCTGCGACGACTGCAGCAAATGCTGGTGGAGATGCAACAGACAACAATGTCTTCTTCCCCGACCATGATCGCCGTCTCTGACGCAGCATTACGAGTGAGTCGTCCATTGAAAAGTGAGATGCTAGACGAGGTCAGCATCACCACTCCCACCAAATCCGTACAAGGGCGGCCCATTGTACCAGCAGCTACATGCATGCCCACTGAGTATTCGTTAAAGCAAGTGGGGGCCCAGGAGGTGGGCCAACTACCGACTAGTCTGTTTACGGCAGCCGACGAAGAGCCTCCTGTAGCCATCCTGTCGGAAGTCACACCTCGTTCCAGTGACGAACTCGACCAAGAAACGACTGAATTGGCATCTCTCGACCTGTCTGTGGAGAACAGTTCAAGTGACACTGTTTCAAGCGTCGTAGCTACGGAGCAAAAACGTGAACGACCAAGTGCAACCCAAACTCCACCCGAGGTAGGACCGTCCCAGCCAGAACGAGTGCACGTGCTGGAGCCCAAACGAAGTCCCCCAGTGCTTCTGGTCGAATCAACACAGCCCATGTCTCATGTACTACCACCCCCTACTGCAAACACTCCGGCGTGGACACATCCCGTTATTCCATCCAAAGTGGCGTCTACAATTGCCACCAATTCCACTGCAGCACAAGGCGTTCCGCGGCATCACCTGGCGCCTTCGGATTTGGATCCGGACAAGGAAACAGTCGCCCCTGTCGAGGGAAGTGTCTCTGTGCGCCCAAGCCAAGCCCCAGGGGAGCACACGTTGCCAGACGCAGTTGGACCCCCAACCCCCCCGTCACATGCTTTGAGAAGTTCTGGGTATGCCCCCCCTCTCGCTCCCATCCACGAAGTCGGCATCAACTTTCAAGCCCCTCCATCTATCCATCATGTACAGTAGTACAGTCTAGTAACCATACCAAGGTACTAGCATTCTGACGAATGTGTAGGCGCCCCAGTCGACAGGAGGGCTCCCCACCTTGGCCAAACCAACCTCTTCTTTATCAGACCTACTAGCCCATCGGGTGATCGATTTCGGGCTAGTGGAGGCTGCGCTACGCCGAGGAGACTGCAATCCCGATGTGCAAGATCCATCCGGGCGAACGATGCTCCACCTGGCTACAGAGATGGTTCGTTCTCCTTCTTTCAGACTTCAAACTCACGTCATGTTGGAATGCAGGGAGACGCGGCGTTGGTGCTCTTGCTCCTTCAACACCATGCCAGCGTCACAATTACCGACTTTGTATCCCACGCCACGGCCTTCCACGTCGCCGCCCAAATGGCCAACATGGAAATCTCTGGGTACACTCAACATAGACATCGTAGTCGTTCACTCTCTTCCTATAGCATTTTTTGCCGCCCCGACGTATTTCCATCGCTGGACGTCAATATGCCCGACAAGGACGGCAACACGGTGCTGCATTTGGCGTGCGCGTCATGTCGTCCCAAGGCGGCGTACGTGATGGAGCTGTACCTGATGCTGGGCGCCGACGCGAACGCGCAGAACGTCCTCGGCCGCTCGCCGCTCCACATTTGCACGCTGCTGCGGCGAGACGACGAGCTCGTGGGCCGCTTGCTGGCCTGTGGAGCGGACCCTAATCTGTATTCCATCGACAGGAAGACCCCGTTGCACATTGCCGTGAAGCGAGGTAGTCATGCATGTCTGTCTCTCTTTGGTGGGGTGGGTATGGGACTCGTCTGATGTAGAAGTGGTGGCCTAGGAAACCTGGAGCAAGCTGTGGCATTGGTCAAAAGCGGAGCTAGCATGACGCTGCCTGATGCCCACCACAAGAGGGTGCTGCATGCGTCGGCTATGGCTCACCAGGTGTGTCCATTTTGCTTGGTTTCTAGTGTTGGGAACACACCTGACACTATGATTATATGGCGTAGTTGCTCCCGTACATGACGACCTCGCCGCAGTGGATTCCAGACGATGACGTGGCCGACTGCATGGTGTGCCAGTATACGTTCAACTTTTTCGTCCGCCGCCACCACTGCCGACGATGCGGCGCCGTGTGCTGCTCAGACTGCTTGGATCAAAATACGTGTCAGTTGTGCGTGACAGCGCAGCGCGCGATGCTGTAGCCAACTAACTATATTAAACAGCCCCTACAGTAGTTAGTAGTTGGGGGGCCAACTAACTATATTAACCAGCCCCTTAGTTGGGGGGGGAAGGCAGCAGCATCCCCTTAGTATTTACTACTTCGAAGTATTAACTATCGATTAAAGCAACAACAATGTGAAACGTCTAAAGAAACGGCAAGCCTTTGGCAAGCATTTGATGTGGCCGACACATGCACAGCCTCGTCCAACGTGTTAGGAAACAGCGCCAGAAAAAGTATGAGAAAGGAGGGTTGCCCCCGATGAAGAAGGATCAAGTGGTGATGCGCCTGCAGGAACTGCACGATCGCCAACTGTCGTCATCCGGCTTCCAAGCCAACCATCTCGTGTACGATCGATCGATCGAAATGGATGGCACATGCATAGAGAGATAATCGGACTGTGTGATAGGATGTTGGATCACATGGAGCAGTCGCAGGTACGGCCTACGTCCGTCGAGGTCACGGCTAAAGAGACAATGTAGAGCATCTCCAACTACCTCGAAGGCCGCTTCCATGACATGTATGCCGCCACGCCCGTTCACGGCGGCGGTGACGATGACGACGACGGCGACGAGTGGACTCAGTCTGCGCACCTGAAGTCGTCGTTGAAATCTGCGACCGTGGGGATGCTGGAGCCCCTGAAGACACTCAAAGCGGCTCGCACAACCAAAGAATTGGTCCGTCGAACTCTTGCAATCGCCCCCACGCTCAAGGCGACCCACAGCACAGTCAACTTGACTGAAAACATCGCACCAGTGGAGCGCAAGCTGCCGCCGCTGTTCTATCGCATGCGGCAAGTGTGGGCCACTGCGTTTACAAGTCCCGTGTCGGAAGAAGAAAGACTCGGCCTTCCGACTGTCGAGAACGCCCGCATGTTGTTTGGCATTGACATTTACGAAGCCAAGGTATGCAGCCCCTTGGAGGTTTGTCTGGCGACTGTTCGTACCTGATGCGCTTGCATTAGGGCATCGTGAAAATGTTTGGGGTGGGCTCGGTCGAGTCGTTGTATCAACTGTACACGAAAGAGCGGTGTGTATTGTGTGTGCTACATAGTTGCAGCGCTGTCCCTGACAAAGTTTGTTGCGATTAGCATCTACGGCCGCGAAGGCCAAATGCGAGAGAACATGACCAAAGCTGTCTTTTCTATCCGCACGTCGACCCGCATCATGGCCATCCTCAAGCAGATCGACTCGTTCAGCATCTTTTTGGATTCAAAGCCCAAGAAGGACCTGCCACCAGCATCCCCCGCCGCAGGGCCAGCCGCGAGCGACGTCCCCCTGGACGAAGTGGACGAGAACTCGGACGACGACGGCGAAAGCAGCGGTCCCGGGTCGGGGGACGGCGCCACGCCACCCAAACCGACTACCCGCTCACCAACCAAGCCACCAGTAGCCACCGTCGGCTCAACCGACATCGCAGCAGCTAGTCCTTCCAAGCCCAATGCTCCCGCCGTGGAATCAGTGCTACCCCTGATAGGGCCACATACACCGGGAGGACCCACCGTGGACTTGGTGGGGGTGTACTTGCAGCAGTGCGCCGTGCAGCAAGTACTGCCGTCGAAGCGCGTGATTAGTCAGCTGCCTGCGTTGGTTGTGGATTGCGCGCACTTCAACTTGGGCCACAACGGCATCATCGCGATGGCTCACGCGTTGCAACACAACACGGCGTTGGTCGAGCTCAATCTAACCGACAACTGGAGCCTCGAGCCGGGAGGGCACCAGCTCGCGCAGGTCGTGGCATCGTGTCCGCACCTCACGACGCTGGACTTGACCAACAACCGCATCGGCACGCGCAGCGCCATGCTCCTCTTCGGCGCCGTCACGTCATCCTCGACCTTGTCGCGGCTCGTGCTCAAGGGAAACGACCTGTACGACCGCATTCACACCGCCGTCGGCGCCTTGTTAGCTACCAACTCATCGCTGACGTTCCTTGACTTGAGTGACAACCGTGTGCGCAACAAAACTGGCACCGCCATCGGCCACGCCTTGCTCGCCAACACCCACCTCCAGGTAAGGACTTCTGGCTCCTTATCTTCATAGCCTAGCCCCCACCTTGCCTCCCTCACTCAGCGTTACGTTGGTGCAGGCGTTGCACTTGACATGGAACACCATGTCCACGACAGGATGCCTACCGATCCTCACGGCGCTGGCCACCACCAACCAGTCGCTCAAACATCTGAGTCTGGGGTGGAACCGTCTGGGCGACGAGACTGGCTGCTTGGTAGCGACCATGTTGTTGCGGAACCAGACGCTCGAGTCACTCGATCTTACAAGTGCGCAGCTGTCGTGCGCGTCCGTGGGGTTCCTGGCCGACGCGGTGACATTCAACGAGGGGCTGGCTCGGCTCAACTTGGACCAGAACCCCATCGATCAGACTGGGGTGTCGCTCATGTTGCAAGCGGCCAAGCAGCGCGAACGGTCCAAAAAGCATCCGCTGCGACTGAGTTTGGAGCACATGGTGTTCAAGCATCGCGCGACGGACGCGCCGCCTCCGCTGCCGTACGACCCCCGAGATCCGTCGGGGTACGTCGTGTCAAACTCTGCGACACGGGTTCCACTGTTTATTCATGTAGGTACTACCGGTTGAGTCTCAAGGTCCCGGCAGAGCGCACGGCGTTCGAGTTGCTGAAGCGACGGCACGAGTTGCACCTGGGGACGTTTCACCACGTCGTAGCCAACAAGTTCAAAGTCGACGCCAACCACCTCGGCCGGATCCCGCCCAACGCCACCGTCCGGTTCGAGTACGTCGCGACGGCCGCCGCCGCCGACGCGACCGACGACATGATCCATTTCCGACTGGATTTGGCCAAACCGTCCGATCGAGCCATGGCGAGAGCGCTCATGGAACGAGCCGAAGCCGAAAGTGGTAACTACATAGCCAATCGTGAAAGCCTGCGCTTTTTACATGCAAAAGGACATTTTCGATGAGCTCATAGTTAAACATATGTGCATGGCGGTGGGGTGTTGTAGGTGAAAACTGGATCAACGAGACATTGGACGGCGTGCCGTTCGACTTTGACGAGCTCGCGCAGTCCGGCATCCGGTGGCTCGACGGGCATCCCACGGGAGTGCTCGAGCTGGACTACATCACCACGACCCTCTTTTGCGAATCGCATTACAAGTACGCCAATCGTGTCGATTCTAAGCTGGTCAAGTTTCATGGAATGATGAATTGACAAGGTTGAAACTCCAAGACAAGTCGGACCGGGCGATGGCGTGGAAGCTCTTGGAACGGGTGCAACGGAGTCAGAACAACTCCCACGACGTCGGCGACGAGTGGCGCCACTTGACGCTGGACGGCGCGCCGCTGTCGCTCGAGGCGTGGGCGGTGGCCCAGAGTGTGGCCGTGGCGGCGCTGTCCACCGCGACCAAGTGGAAATGGAGGGTGCCTATGCAAGGCACGATCGAGTTTGACTACTTTACGCCCCATCCCCACCACGTTCTCGCACACCACTACCGGCTGGACCTGGCCAACGACGCTGACCGCGTGCTGGTACATTTTGTATGTGTGTATCGCAATTCCCCCAATCTCAGTTCAAATCGCCCTTTCAAGGAAGTATCATATTATGATGAGTACTATCATGGGCACGATGGTAGGCCCACGAGTTGCGCGTGCGGTCGCTGGACGGCATTGGCGAGTGCTGGTGGAACGAAGAGATCGACGGGTACCCGTTCCGTCTCACCGAGTCGTTGGACGTCGACTTTGACTTTCCCACCCGCGGCCTCCTCGAGTTTGACTTCATTTTGCTCCGTCCGGCGCACTTTGTCACAACCATGACCATCGACGAGTGCCAGAGGTTCGACTTGGGAGCGTTCGACGACTTTCTCTGCGCAGAGTTCCTCCGGCGGGTGGCCGTCGCGGACTCGTACCATTACGTATGGACCAACGCTGCGATCAACGGCGCGCCGTACGTGGTGGCCGACACCATGCTCCCTCCCACGGTCAATATATATATATATATATTATATATATATTATAACGTGACGCTGTGTGGATTGACATTGTACTTGTAGGGATGGCTGTCGTTTACGGGTCTGGTCTTTCTCGGAAAGGATCCGTCGCCTGTTGAAATGATCTCGTTTCTCATCGAGGTAGACACAAATATATTCTATTTCGTGTATCGACCTTCCATTTTCGCGTGTCCTAGCAACTTGCACAGCAACAAGACAACCCCGACAGGCAAATATACCTACTTGAAATCGCCTGCGGGTACGTAACATGACGTGGTTACTTGTCGTGTTATGACGTGGCACTCTCTCCTTTGTCCATAAAGGGTGCACGAGCACGATGGGTTCCAGCACCACGACACGCCGCCCATGTTTTTCATCAGGTTTGCCCCTTCTCCAAACGCGCAAAAAAAGCTCAAATGTCCAATGATGGAGGTAGCGCCATCGTGCCCGACGTGTTGCGCACGATCGCGTCCGAGAAGCACCAGGCAGATGCGATTCAGGTACAACTAACTGTACATACCTACGAATAGAAATCTAAACATTCAAATCAAACGAGTAGATTTTATGGCCAACCATTCTCGACAAGCCGCGACTGGCGCTGAAGGTCCTGGAAGTCAAGTGCGACGGACCGCCGCGGTGGTTTGGCGCCGACTCGTTCGCCGCGTTCGAAGCCGCCGTGTTGGACCGGTTCCTTCGCCACCGACTCCATTTATAAGCTAACGTTACTATTTAAACACACGCTCTATCGAATTATATGTCGTTGATCTGCACCATGAAATATCAAACCCAAAGATATATTTCTAACTTCCAGCATCTCAAATTGAAGTACTACGTAGTACTTGGTACAGCAAACTAAATATAAATACGGTAGATGGATGGACCAAGCGACTTTAGCGTTGTTGGAAACGATTTCGTTTCAATGCAAATATGGAACGAGCATCACGTCTTACAAGTCTACATGCATCTGTTTGAACAGCTAAATGAAGAATACATACATATACTAGTATATATATATATATGTATTATATATATATGTATTATATATATATATATATACACTGTCCCCAATATGTCGGCGGCCAAGGGTCCAACGAGTCTATTATATGTGCCTCTTTGGACATGCTGAATGAATTTCACGTAATGCACGCGCTGTCACATATTTCTAACAAGTCGGACATGATCACAATGTTATCATGGAGGTGTGTATGCTGTCGGAAGGACGATCTACTTGTTTACTATTGCATCCGCTGTAACAAGACAAGTTTGAGTGCGTCAAACCCACCGCCTTTGGCGGCGTCGGACGGTAGCTGGCCTAGCTTGTCCGTCACTCCCAGCGACGCGCCATTCTGCAGCAAGTATTCACACGCCAGCTCATGGCCCGCCGCGGCCGCCACATGGAGCGCCGTGCGTCCTGTCGCGCCGTCCTTCTGGGCCACGTCCACGCCGTGGGCGATGCCTTGGACGAGGTGGCGGACGTCGCCGGTGGCGGCCGCATGCAGAAACCGACTGAACACGACAGACGCCGTGTCCGTCGTGTGTGTGGAAAAACCCCGAAACTCGTACTTGGCCTTGATCCACTTTTCCTTGTCAGGGCGGGGGGATGTGGCCACCGGCCGGGTCCATCCTGGCGCGAGCTCGGCTTCCCTACATGTCCATGATTGGGATCATTTCCTTGGGATATCATCTTTCGAGTTTGGTGAAGATACATGTATACCATATTGCGTTGACGGGGGCGTTGCCCAAGTGTGCGAGCAACGTCAAGAGGGACATGTCCCACGAATCCAGCGCCAGCGAGCGCACTTTCGACACGTGGCTGCCCAGACTCCGATGGATGCCCGAGCACTCGATGCATAAGAACACGCCAATGTTGATTGAAACCCACTCGGCCGGCCGCTGGTCACAGTCTGCGCACGACGGGTTAGCCTCCATGAGCCCGTAGACGGCGTCGGCGTGCCCAGGGTGGACGTCCTTGTCGTGTAGGGGCTGCTCACCGAGGAGTCGCTCCGTGCTGAGGGTCGCGGCGTCGATCCACGCGTGCATGTCGGCGTCGCTCGCGGCCTGCAACACATGCTTGGTCTGGTTGTTGTCGAGCACTTCAAATGTGTAGGGCAGCGCCAGGTCTTTGGTTTTGCCGCAGACTCGGACTTTGGACATGATGAGGTCGCACACGATGGACAGCTCCATGCTGTTCTTTTGCATGGCGTACAGTTTGCCCCGATGGATCTGGTACCACACGCGCTTGTATGCTTTGGCCGAGAACGAAGACCCGGTGCGTACGAGGAGGTACCCTTGCTTGTCCACCAACGACGAGCTGGTCTGTGGACCTGCCACGTCATTGGTGTTGGTTCGAACGCGGCTGGCGGCGGTGGCTCGGGACAGGATTTCCACCGGCAGCCCCACGTGCGAGGGGTACGCCGACAGCCGCGACTGCAGCAAGTCTCTCTGCGTGCCAAACATGGCGTCGTCCGCGGCGTACTGCGCGCGGGCGTCTTGCAAAGCGCGCTGTCGGGCTCGCAGCGTTGGCTCTATCGCATGCACGAGCTCATGACAAGCGTGGAAGTGGCCCAAGTACGAGTACAACGTCGAGTTGAATGCGTCGACGAGGACAAACTTCTTCTTGGCGTCCAGCGCGTTGAAGTACCGGACGCAGTCGAAGCGCGCGAGCTCGAATTTGCATCGGGCGGCCGTGAGCGCTTTGTCGACGGTGGTGGTTGAGGAGGAGGTTGATGGCGGGGACATGGTAGAGGACGAAGGCTGGCGGGAGAAGGATGCGGCGGTGTCGTCGGCCAGCACCGAGGACGACCCGGATCGAGTGATGCCGAGGGGTGCGGTGGACACGGGCTTGCTGAGAAACTTGCCGAGCAATGCGTCGTACTCGTCGCTCGACTTGGACACGTCCTTGCGCAAGTCGGCTGCGTGTTTGAGCTCCATGTCGATAAACGCTTCCAGGGGCTGGTAAAGCAGCGCTTCGATGCTCAAGAGCATACTCTCGCGCGAACTCTGGATCTGCGTCAGCGTGTCGTGGAAGTCGTTGAGGAGCGTCGAGAGATCGCCGAGCTCGGCGTAGCACGACGTGAACAGCGACCGACTGTACTTGGTCGAGTACATCTCGGCCAATGCGATCTCCTTGATGCCGAGAACCTTGCCAGCCGCGACGAAGTCCTTTGTCCGCGCCATGAGTTCCTTCATGAACCCCCGCAAGCCGCTCGTGGACTCTTCCAAGCCGTCCAAGTTCTTGCGGAACATGGGCGAGTCGGCCACGTAGTCCAAGACAACGTGCTTCCCAACGGTCGACGAGATGAGTGTGTTCGAGTCGTCATCCAGGGTGAGTTGGGGAATGGGATCAGATTTCGACAGGGCTGGGGCCGTCGCTGTGGTTGTTTCCTTGAGCGACTGGCGCTGTTCAAGGACGTCCAGGTTCCCGTACTTTCGGCGGTACCGGAGTAGCTGGCTCTGCAGCGATTCGACTTCTTCCTCCAGCAAGGCCACGCAAGGACACGCGCACCTCGCATGCGACGCCTCCATCTTGGTCATTGATCACTGTTCACTACCCCTTGGCTCTGATTGGCCCACTAGGCATCCTGATGTTTCACAAAATGTTCATTCATTTTTCAAGCTTAAATTTTCACGTTTCAATATGGACGACGACAACGCATCGCTCACGTGCACCCAATGCATTACAAATTACAAGATCAATAACCATGACATGATGTCACTCGTCGCCGTCTTGTGAAACGTCGTCGTTAGAATGTCCTAGGTGTCCTAGTGTTGCAATTTCCAAGTACCGGTATGCGCAAAGTTCATGAACCGCCGTCGCCGCGGCGGCGGCATGGGACCCTTGCTGAGCGCTTGGACGCCCAGCGAGCTCGTTACTTGGCATTGAAACGCCGAGCTGTAGAGCACGGTGACGACGGTATGCCCCAGTCACTCCCCCGTGGGCTACCTTCGAAGGAGCCACTCCCGACTTGCCATCTCCGGCTCGAACTCCCTGGTGATGTACAAGACTACCTCAGGTCTATTGGTCTGCACTTTGACGCTATCTCCACCGACGAATCCCTCGGTCGCGCCGTGTCGGCGTTGGCCGTGCGTCTTTACAAGACCGACCTCGCCTTGCAACATGCCCTCGAAGAAACCTCATTTCCTCATACACCACACGCATTCTAAATGGTTAAATGCATTTGTATATTCATTCTCTCTCACAACGAACCACGGCGCGAGTACTGGTACGCGCCGCTATGGTACACATATCCCTGCTTCCGCACCAACTCGTCGCTTTCCGCGGGGCCGCGGGACCCAAACTTGTACGGGATGGGCGGGATCTTCTTGTCGTCGATTTCATCCAGCAGCGGCGTGAAGATCTTCCACGCCGCGCGGAGCTCGTCGTCCCGGACGAATGTGGCCTGCTTGCCTCGCAACACGTCCAGAACCAGCCGGGTGTACGCGTCCGGGAGGTGCGTGTCGGCATACCGCGTCGAATAGCTCAGTTCGAGCTCGCTCGCCACAGCCTTGGTGCTCAATCCCGGGCTCTTGACGTTGGTCTTCATGTACACTGTTTCATTCGGTTGCAAGCGCAGCACGAGCTCGTTCTGGGGGATGTTGGTGCCAGGAAACATGTGCTCGGCCCCGGGCGCCGCCTTGAACGTGATGCGAACCTCGGCCTTGCGCTCGTTCAATGCCTTGCCGGCCTTCATGATGAACGGCACGCCGTCCCACCGAGGGTTCTTGATGTTCATCACAAACGACGCAAACGTGGGCGTGACGGACCCCTTGGGCACCGTCGGGTCGTCCAGGTACCCGACTTCGGACTTGGGGTTCTCCGGGTCCACCACGTACTGGCCCATCACGGTGTCTTGCAGCTTGATGGGCTCGATGCATTCGAGAACTTTGACCTTTTCGTCGCGGATGAAGTTGGCATAGTCGGCGCCGGACGCCCGGACAGGCGGCTCCATCGCCACCAACGACAGCACTTGCAGGAGATGGTTCTGCATGACGTCGCGGATGATGCCGTACGAGTCGAAGTACCCGCCACGCCCTTGCGTGCCAATGTCTTCCTTGAACGTGATCATGACGCTGGAAATGTAGTTGCGGTTCCACAACGGCTCAAACGTGATGTTGGCAAAGCGCAGCAGCATGAGGTTCTGCACCATTTCCTTGCCGAGATAGTGGTCGATGCGGTAGATCTCGTCCTCCGAATACAACGCGCCCATGGCGGCTGATAGCTCATTGAAGGACGTGAGGTCGTGACCAAACGGTTTTTCCACAATCAGACGGTTCCACCCTTCCGCGGACAACGCCGCGGCCTTGATCGACGTGCCGATGGGCACAAACACATTCGGCGGGATGGCAAAGTAGAACAAGCGATTCTTCGTCTTCAACCCCGTCGCCGACTCCTTCAAGTACATCTCTGCACTCACTTTTCCCACCGCCTCGACGGAATCGTAGTCGCCATGGCGGTACAAACACTTTTGCAAGAAGGCTTCCTTCTTCTCCATGTCGGTCGTCTTGAGGTACCCACCGATGAAAGCTCGGAACTCCTCGTCTGTCTTGTGCGATCGAGCGTACCCACAAATCGTGGTATGTTCGGGCAAGTATCCGTGCGTGTAGAGCTCAAAGAGAGACGGGTACGTCTACAGGACATGCATGAGAATTCGACGGCATGGACGAGCGCGTACCTTCTTCTTGGCCAAGTCACCAGAAGCCCCAATGACAAACACGATCAAGGATTCCCCCATGTAGTGACATCCCGAGTTGGAGTCGTCGGCGAGAATGTGGGGCGGCACGGACGTTGACATGTGCGCAGAAGATTTCAAATTGCGAAATGAACGACTCGGAGCACTTTGACTGCACAGTTCACAATCCTGGAAAGTCAATATTATCAATTACTACGTATTAGTATACAAATCGCAAGTGATTATTTTTAATCACGTGAATTCATGACACAAAAACGCTGACATGTGTTTTCATTGGTAGAAAACGAGCGAATCAAACGCAATGTTGACGAGGGAAGATTCTTCGGGATGTTTTTGCTTCCTGTGGATTGAGATGGACAGACAGCGCGCATTGTGACCACGTCGTACTACCGCGAAGACGTCCGACTGAAGTAAATGTATATGCATAAACTGTTCATAGGATGGGCAACTTACCGGTATGTGCAGTGAAACCTCTGCACACGAGAGTGAATGATGTCACAGAACCTTGCCATCATCGCTGGACTGCTGACGAAAATACTTGAACATTCACTCGCCTTCTGTATCTACCAGCCCCCCCCCCGTTCCCTGCACATACACATTCAAATGATACATTAACGTTAGCAGGTGTATGTACCGTAGTATGCAGCAGATGCCGGCCGTAAGTTTGGATTGACTGTGAAATCTAGAGGCGAAGCCATCTGAACTGTGTGAAGTCAATTAGGATTTGGACTGTGAGTAAGGTATTTTTGTCCAATCATATCGTGTTTGCCAAATCATTGGCTGAAAAATCGACGAATGGCTTGTGCACAGCAGGTCGGTTGTCTTTGGTGCGATGGCCAAAGGAAGCACGAAAGGGGGCGGCAATGGCGGGGCGAACAATGCGAAGGAGATGAAGATGTTTTTGAAGAATCGCATGTGGCGGGAGCACTGGCAAGTCATTGCAGGATCCTTAGTCATCATCGTGGCGCTCTTCGGTTGGTTCTTCCTTCAGGCTGCGACGTCGACCCGAAGTGTGCACTTCATTCAATTGAGCGAGCCTGCAGACGTCCACCGCGTGTTTCGATCGGGCGAGCCGTGGCTCGTGCTGTGCTCGAGACCAGATGCCATTCTCCCCGAAGTCTTTGAGAAGGCAACCAAGCGCTTGGAGGGAAAAATTCACGTGGGCGTGGTCGACTGCCACGACAAGCTTCCATCCGGCAAGTCAGTGTTCAAGAAGTTTCTCCTCCGAGACGACATCGTGCCCACCATCTTTACGATCGCGAATGGAGGCAAGCCCAAGCAAGTAATCCCCCTCCACTCATCTCGTCCCCCACCATCTCGCCCAGTATCGTTCGTTCATGCGTATTTCGTCTGTAGCTGTTTCTGAATTACCTCCATAAACCCAAGGCCCTCGCCGCGCAAACCCTGGTCCAAGTCCAGAAATCGCTGCATGAAGTCCAATCCACCAAGCAACTCGACGACAAGTGTCTCAAGGCATCGACAGCTTGCGTGTTGATCCATCGCGCTGGCAAGCAAAAGTTTGACGAGTACCAGAAGCAGTGGCTCCAAGCCCTCATGCACGAGCATCGCCTGGTCAAGTTTGTGTGGATGGATGCGTCCATCTTGAAGCTGTCGGTGGACTCGTTGTTCAAGAAGCCCATCACGGATAGCTCCCACCATCGCCTCGTTCTCTTTAAAAAGGCAACCAACCGCGGCGCTTCATCTCAGTGGACCGCCAAGGCATACACGTCGTACTTTGATCAGCTGCCAGTACAAGCCTTCTTGAACGAGTATGCCACCGCCCCAGTACCGTCCGAGTCGTTTCGAACGTTGACCAAACAAGTGACAGTGACCCGCCGCGCCAAAAAAGTACAACCTGCGCCGCCATCACGCACGCCGCAACAAGTCGCCGAGCTCGAACGACTGCGCCGAGAACGCATGGAAGAAGAGAGCAAAGAGCATTTCCCCCAAGGGGTTGACGAGGATGGCAGTGACGCCCACCCTACGGCCGACGACAACGACGAAGAAGAAGAAGAGGTGTTGGATTTGGACGAGTTGTAACCAACTGGTTAGAGTATTGTCCTTTGTACTGATTCGCCAAATCTATTGATCGATGCTTTGCATTGACATTTGAAAGTTGTCCTGTGGTGGTTATAATCACACTAAATTCAGTCATACACTAATTAAATGTTGATAATGGTGTCCTGCAAATCGTTCTCCATGTCGCTCCAGTTTAGAATAAACACCGCAATACTACTAGTACTACTAAAGTTGTAGTACTACTACAGTGTAGTACGTAGTAGACGAAACCACGAAGCTCCAATTTGAAGCAAATCAGTGTGGACGATGGGGGGTTGAGATGTTTGGCACTTGTACAGTTTACACACTGAATGCAAAGTTCTATGAATGGACGAGTGTTGGGTACTATGCTGATTGCGACGCCGCCGACACTTTTCGGGCGGCTTCGAGCGCTTGTTGTTGCAAGGCAGCCCGCGAGCGCACTTCGAAGCGGTCGACGCAGTTGCCCATGGCGGCGTACGCTTCTTCAATGCGGCCCTCGTCGCCAGATGCAAGCGCTGCCGTGAACTGGACAGCGTCCGGCTTGCACAGGATGTTGGCCATGCAAAACTGCAGCGCCGTCGCGGCTTGGGTGCACGCGACCTCGTCGGCGCACGTCTGGACGTTGGTGAAGCACTTGCTGCAGTTGGCTTGGATCTGGCCAAACGTGGCGTTAACTTGCTCGACAGTCAAGAGGTCATCATTGTTGGCACTGGCGTCGGCCTCATCACTGGGCGGTGGCGGCGGGAAGGAGACGGCGGGGGCGGTGCCCAAGAGGTTGAGGAGGGGGAACTTGATGCGGTCCACCACGGCCGAGAGCGAGTCGACGGCAGGACGCGCGTACATGGTGATGGACTTGACGCTAGTGACGTCGTGCAGCCGCGGCACGGCGTCCTCTGCGGCTTTGTCGTCGTCAAAGTAGTAGTCGATCACGTACCGCTGCTCCGTGTTGTCGTTGCGCACGACGACCCAGTCGTGTCGGTCAAATGGTTTATCGTACCTACATTAGTTCGTTCATGAGAGGGTGGTTACGGCAGCGACGATATGATGAGCACACAAACCCGAACAACGTCTTGAGACGTGCGATCGGCGTCAAGTCATCGGGCCGGCCGCAGAAGCGAAGCAATTTCGAGTCGGATCTGCACATGTTGTTGGTGTTAGTGTATTGGGTAGCAAAATACAATCTGAAGAATGTAAAGCCATGGGTTTGTGGTGTCCAGTAAGTACCCGGGATGTAAAGCCTCTTCCCAAGCGGCCACTTGGTTCCAAGCACGTTCGTTCATGTTGTTGTGGATGCTCACGATGGTTTGGACATGGCCTTCGTGCACGTCTTCGCCCTTTCCTTTGCGTCGCAACGCGTTGAAGAACATTTGTTCGCTAGGGTACGTCCATGTGCCGTCGGTGCCGCCTTTCGGGATCGTCGACGTCACACGGGTCGTGTTCAACGGATACTTTTGCCCATCGTTGGGTTCTTGGTTCGGGTTGGACGGCATGTTGTTGGTGGGGTCGATTTCCTGGCTGTACACATTGTACACCTTTTGCTTCTTCACGACGGGGCAGCCTTCACCTACCACCGATGTGGTATTGCCACTGTGCTTCACCGGGCATCCTTCAGGTGCCACATTGCTGTGCTTTACCGGACAGCCTTCTTGTGCGGTCGGCTTCAACGGCGTCGCGACAGCAGGGGTGGACGACGTGTTGCCCATGATGTCACTTGGTATACTATTCGATGCACTTCTGCAGTCGACGTGTGATTGGCTCTCACGACGCTTCAATGATTGGCTAAAAGCATCTCACTCAACGATTTGATTGGTGCGCTGAATAGTACGATATGATTCGTCCAAAACACAACGACCCGTCGTTGATTCGTGGTTGAGAAACCAATTTGATTGGTTTAAAACAGTGTAGCACACGCAATCTGATTCGTTCATCCACATCGCGCGGTGATTGGGCGAGCGTCTCGAAATGGTTGGTGTTCCTCACGCCAGGTCTTTCGTGGTCGTGTCGGGCTGCTCATTGTCCGTTATCTCACCAACATGAAGCTTAACATTGCCAACCCCCACACCGGGACCCAAAAAGTGCTCGAAATCGATGACGAGCACAAGCTGCGCGCCTTCTACGAAAAGCGCATGACCCAGGAAGTCGACGGCGAACACTTGGGCGAAGAATTCAAGGGCTTCGTCTTCAAGATCTCGGGCGGTAACGACAAGCAAGGGTTCCCCATGAAGCAAGGTGTGTTGACCAACGGTCGCGCGCGCCTTCTCTTGAGCAAGGGCAAGTCCTGCTACCGCCCACGCCGAAAGGGTGAGCGCAAGCGCAAGTCTGTGCGTGGGTGCATCGTCGGCCCCGACCTCTCGGTGCTCAACTTGGTGGTCGTCAAGACTGGCGACAACGAAGTCGCTGGCTTGACCGACGGCCACATCCCCCGTCGCTTGGGACCTAAGCGCGCGTCCAACATCCGCAAGTTGTTCAACTTGACCAAGGAAGACGATGTGCGCAAGTACGTCATCCGTCGCAAGTTCGACTCGAAGACGGGCAAGAAGAACGACAAGGCGCCCAAGATCCAGCGCCTGGTCACTCCTCGCACCTTGCACCACAAGGCCCAAATCGCGGCCAAGATTGTGACCCAGCGCGAAAAAGTAAAGCGCGATGCCGCCGAGTACTCTCGCCTGTACACCCAGGTACAGCTCTAGTATTTGTATCTATCACTGGACACGTCTAACATGGGTTGGTGACGTGGGGCTTTTCCTGCTCCTTAATCACCATTTGGCACTGTAGCGTGTTAAGGAGCAGAAGGAACGTCGTGCCTCGGAAGTCGCCAAGCGCCGCAGCAGCCGCAAGGCTTCTGAAGTCAAGGCGGCCAAGAACTAAGAACTCGTTCGTTCGGTTTGGCAATTTGGCGATTTCATCCTCCCGTTGCGCAATGTGCTGGTGTATGTCTTGGACAAGGCACGCACCTTCACACTCGCAATGAACAACATTAAGCTTCAGTTAACAATGGTGACACAAACGTATTACTAGTACTTTTCATGGCACTGGACAACGACAGTCTGTTTAATACATGGTATTAGTTATACTGCGTACTAGTAGTAGTCATGTTCCACGTTGCAAGGAGGGGTATACATCTGCAAGCAGGTTGATGTACCGACTTCCACGGCTTTACAGGTTAGTAGGACGTCATACACTTTACGGCAACTTGGCACTGGTTATCCAGTCGGGGCTGTATAACGGCTGGGACTTGCGTTTGTTTATAAATAACTTGAGACATCGTAGCCTATTTGCATGCGCTATATTTGCATTCGTGAAACCAATCTCGTCGTTGGTGCCGCGACCTTCGCGCGACATTGTACACTAGCTCCGTGCTATGAGTAGTGCCGTTGCCCCGTTGCCCCTCCCGCCGCCTGTGATCTCGGGTCCCGTCTACTCTATCGTCACCCCCAAGCCCAAATGGATGGCCCAAATCAAGAAGAGCATCTACTTGGCCATCAGCGCCGTCGGCGTGTTTCTCGTCGCGTACGACGTGTTCGCCAACAACTGGGCACTGAACGACTACATTGGGAACGCCATGCACTGCCGGACTCCAGTCATGGACATGGCCTCGTTCAGTGACATCCACGATCACTATGTGTTTTCCACGAGGGATAACTGGGGCACCATCTCCCCCATCCCCCGACAACTTCTCGCGACGCACATCGATCAGCTCATCATCGCCGACGAAACCGTCTACTTCCTCGCCGCCGGGATGCACGAAGTCGGCCCTGCCACCCCCGACCTCTGTCGCGACCTCGAGCGTTCGTACCCCATCACATTTCCGACCAATTCCACGGAGACCGTGGTCCGTCTTGCCGTCGCCATGGACTTTGTCACATACATCCGCGGCGACGCCCTGAGTCACGTGTTTGGCTCGACGGCGACCGATCCGGTCCCTGGTCCGGACGCGTTGAGAGAAGAGCTTCTGGAGATGGGATACGAAGCCGGTGTGTTCACAGCCGACCTCCGCATGACACTGGAGGTCCCCGTGTCATCCCTGAATCCTGGGACTACGATGCAGCACAACACCCTCGTGTATCGCATCTTTGCCAAGACTTTCAACACGGGGGGAACTCCCATGGCGGAGTTGGGCGTGGACAACTGCAACATGACGTATGTGTGGAACGCCACGACCAACATGGTGGACGTGGTGTCGTCGCGGGTGATGCTGGGGGAGGTGCACATCCTCGCGATCATCGTCGACCGCAGCAGCACGACCGTGGCGGCGTTTTACATCAAGGTGTTCGCGTTGCTCATGGTGCTGGGGGGATATTCGGCCAGCGCCAAGACGGTGATCTGGGTGGACACGGACAAGCAGATCTTGTGGCCGTGGTTCAAGCGGCTATATCAAAAGTTCGCCCCCGACCTATACCGGCACCCGAGCCACGCGTTGACGATGCAGTACATTTGCTACAACAGCGACCTCTTCGTGTTGCTGTATGTCGTCACGGTGCTCTTGGACGAGAACATTGCGATGAAGTTCACGCGGGAAATGAACGAGTGGAACCAGTGGAACCCCGACTTTTGGGTGTCTGTCCAGATCTACTCAATGAGTTTTCGGTGGCTATGGATCAACTGCTGCTTTGTCAAGATGCTCAAACTTCTTTGCCACAACGTGAGCATCGTCCAGTACAACGGCCACAACTGGCTCGTCGGGTTTTTTAACTTTAGCTCCGTCGTGCCCATCTACTTGAGCTCGATCGCGCTCATGGCCCGTCACCAGTTCATCAACTACAGCAACAGCGTCCGCCACGACCTGTCGTCGCACGTTCAGTCGCTGGACGGGACCGACCTCGACTTGTTCGCATCTTGGTACGTGCGGTGCTTCCAGCCCATGGCGCTCGTGATCTTCATCAACTTGGTGGCCATTCTCACTCTCGACCGCATCGTCAACTACAAGTGGTGGTCGCGCATCGCGCAGAACTCGCTGGGTCGCCAGTACATGTTCAACTCGACGTCAATACTGTGCGGCATTGACGACGTGCAGGACAAGCCGGACGGCGTCGGTGGGCAAATGATCATGCTTCCTGCGCGAAAGCTATGTACGCTGCGGTGGTTCCTCTCGAGCCACCTGTTGTGCTTCGGACTACCGGAAGACCCTAAGTGCGTGCGGGTGTGGGCATCCACTGTCTTGCAAACCAAGTCGGCGGTTTCCAAAGGAAGCACCAGCACCAATGGCAGCCCAACGAAAGCTCCATTGAAAGACGCCAAAGCGACCACGACTGAGGATTCCGCGAGGAGCATGCTGCTCATCGGACAAGATCAAGATGGGTACGTGCATCTGATGGACGAGAACAAGCGCGACGTCAAAGCACTCGCCATCGAAGTCAAGATCCTCCGCGACAGCATGTTTTACATCACATGACATAGTACATACAGACTAGTATTGTCTACTGCGATGCCGGGATTCGACTTGCTGAAGTCGCTTGAGTGTGAACCAATCCTGCGTGCGACCTTTCGGCCGATTATTGCACAGCCTGTTGTAGGATGTTGGTGGAGGGAACGTGGGCCAAATCTGTTTTTACCTAGTTAATAGCCTATGATTGGTGGAATCTCTAGTGTGCGAAGCCAAAACGCCTGGGGCAAAATGTAAATCCCAAGATGTTTTAATAGAGCTACGATACAATGGCCTTGATAATAATATTCATCGACGAAAATATAGGAAAAGGTAGCTTCCAGTCGACTATGACTAGCAAGAATTATCTGCAGGTGCCCGCAGTGTCGCCACCACCGCCGCCGGTATTTGACGGAGGAAGGTCTCATCACGACATCATGACGACTCCGCAACAACAGACTACTCCCATGCATCCTCTCCTCTATGAGAAGTACCAGCAGCAAGGCCCCGTCGCCCCCAACGAGCTTGTGAACGCCGGATCGAGTCACGACGTGATTGTCGTCACGTGCAAGGGAGGATCACGCCTGATTGTGTCCAAGAAGGAACTCACGGCACTCAAACTGTTTCTGCCTAAGTACGAAGACATCGACATGCATCGCTTGGTCAACACATTGCCGCTCCTTCTCCAAGAAATGGATGCGTCCTCCAAGGCGGTGCCCCCCACGTCGACTGCGGCATCGTCCGCTGCGGCGACGGCTGCCACCCCTTCGAAAGCTGCTCAGTCGATTCCCATTCCCTCCCAAGTCAAAGTGAACAAACTCATTCGCAACACGAGCAACTCGTCCCTGTTTGCCGACATGGTGCGCACGCTTACACTCCATCTCCACCTATTACCTTTATCGACCGCACCGACAACCCATCCTATCTATCGTCCATCGTAGGCCAAGGAATACGAAGCGAAACTCGCCGAAGTCGACGCCCAACTCGCCACGGAGAAAATGACCGTCGAACGGTATGCCACTTCATCCATTTCCCGTCAACGTCCCTTATTTTTCGTTACCGATGCAGACTGGACCTCGAAAACTTGACGCTCAAGGAATCGCTTCTTCAAGCGGCGCAGCTGCAGCATGACACGGAGACGCGGGCGACCGACCTAACGGCGCTCGTCGAGTCTCTCCAGCACGACTTGACCGACATGAAGGCCAAGTCGAACGCGCTGGTGGTTACATGCCAGTCCAAAGACGACGAAATCGACGCGCATGTGGCCACCATCTCGACGCTCCACGACCGCCTCGCGGCGCTGCAGCAGGACGTGGCATCGGCTTCCCATGCCGGCGAAGACAAGGACGCGCGCCTCGCCGCGTTGTCGTCGTCGCTCCAGGCCACGGAAGATGCCTTGGCGGCGTCCCAAGCGGACGTGGTGACCCAGAAGAACACGATCGCCCGTCTCAACGACCAAGTGGCATCGGCGCGCCATCAGTCGGCGACGCTCCGCCAGTCGACGGCGTCCTTGGCGGGCGACTTGCAAGCGCTCAAGGCCCACGTGACAATGGAAGCGGCGCAGACGGAAGCTCTCATCCAGAGCAGCGTCATGGAGATGCAGGCCATCGTCAAGGTCCGCGAACTGGCGCTGTTCAGCCAACTGGACCGCGAAATCCTCGAACGCAAGCGCATGACTGAAAAGTATCACGAAGTGTCGGGCAAGATCCGCGTGTTCTGCCGGGTCCGGCCACTCAAGGACGCGGCTGCCGACGGGGGCGCGTTCATGTACCCCAAAAGTCAGACGCTGCTGGTGGCGTCCAAGCGACAGGAGTTTGCGTTCGACCAAGTGTATGGCCCTGACAGCACGCAGGAGGACGTGTACGAGCACATTGATCCGTTGATCGGGTCCGTCATGGACGGGTACAACGCATGTGTGATGGCGTACGGCCAGACTGGCGCCGGCAAGACGTTTTCAATGGTGGGCGAAGACGCGGCGCCAGGTATCATCCCCCGCGCGCTGCATCAGCTGTTTGCCATGTCGGGCGCGAGGGCGGCGCTGTTCCAGGACACGATCTCGCTGAGCATGCAGGAGATCTACAACGACCAGCCGCGCGACTTGCTGTCCAAGGACATTTTAACTCCCAAAGATAGCGCCATGGACACGCGCACGGTGGCGTCATGGGCCGACGTGCAGGCGGTGCTGGCCGAAGGCTACGCTAACCGATCTGTGGCCGCCACGAAGATGAACTTTGAAAGCTCTCGGTCCCACGCGATTGTGTTTGTGTACGTGACATCGGCCAACAAGCAGACCCTCGAGCGCAAGAGCAGCACGCTGTGCCTCGTCGACTTGGCCGGGTCGGAGCGCATCTCGCGCACCCAAGTGACAGGTGACCGCCTCAAGGAAGCGCAGCACATCAACAAGTCGCTGAGTACGCTGGGGGATGTCGTCCATGCGCTCCAGCACAAGGCCAAGCACGTGCCGTACCGCAACTCGAAGCTCACGTTCACGCTGCGAGACATGCTATCTGGGGGGGCAAAGGCGCTGCTGGTGCTGCAGGTGAGTCCGGACTTGGCGGACGAAGGGGAGAGCGTGTGCTCGCTGCAGTTTGGCGCGCGCGTGAGTCAAGTGGAGCTAGGCGCCGTCAAGCAACGCAGCGTCGAGTCCGGCGAGCTGCTCGCCCTCAAGGACGAACTGGCCAAGGTGCGTGCAGACCACGACGCGGTGGTGGCCAAGCTGCAGCGCGAACTGGACGCGCTCAAGGAGGATGGCAACCAGAACCAGGGGGGGTCTGCCCGGTCCGCGTCGGACGATAACGACTCGCTCGACGACGAGTGGAAGAAACTCAACGACGAGTCCCCTGAAACAAACCACGTGACTCCCCCGACCGGTGGCGGTGACGTCAGGAAGAAGGTGCTGCTCTCCAAACGGACGGTCACGATGCCCTCGTCGTCCGCGGGTGGTCGCCTGTCGTTGGGCCGATCCGGACAGCCACCCACCGTGCCGCTGCCGAAACCCGTGCGCCAGACGTCCCTGGACCGCCGCATGAGTTTGCCCGTGAAGGCGCAACCAAGCGACGTCCCCCGGCCGGCTGCTGCGTCTCCGAAACCCCTCACGCGGACGTCGGTGCGGGCGACTTCGCCGGCAGCGACATCGACGTCTCGCGTGGCGAGGCATTCGCTGGGGGTCGCAGAAGGCTCGGCGTTGCGTGAGAAGTCGGTGCGGCCCAAAGTGCCCATCGCGGCGCGCTCGGCGGTGACGGCGGCCGCGGCTCCGCCCGCGGGGTCGACGAGTCCACCCTCAGGACGCAAGTGGGTGTGAAAATTCACCTCGAGAAGACGAATGTCGTAGGATATGGTCGATTTATTCTTTAATTTTCAGTTAAACCATGGATATCTTTGAACCAGGGCATGGTCGAAGGAGGATTGGTTGGTTTGGGAAGAGCAAGGCGTCGTGGGCTCGTAGTATTATCCGATGCTCGTTCGTGTTGCTGGTCTTCCAGTAGCCTAGCAAATATGAAACGGGTTGGATATAACGTTAGTTGAAGGAAACTCACTTTTGAGCGAGAAGCACTTGGTCCTGCGCCGATGGAAAGATGTGGGCTATGATGGGCGACCGAGCGTCCAACGTGTGTCGCATGGACGCGCGCGGACTTGGTATGCTATTGGGGGGTGGGGACGACGCTGGGGGCTGATGCTGGAGCAACGGCTGCTGCGGTTGGGGGGCGAACGGGGGCGACGGGTACTTTGTGGGGCTGTCGACGAGAAGGTGGTCTAGCCTTGCGGCGGCGCGGCGGTCGCTGCGTTGAATGTACTCGCGTTCTGCACAATCCAGCTCGTGGATAAGGAGTGTCCTGTGATAAAGTACCTAGTTGAAGTCGAGCTTTGTGGTTGTCGTTGCGTTGGACGTGAATGCGGCCGCGCATGGCTTGTGACGCTTTGATGTTGTGCTCGGCGCGGGACTTCGTAGCGTCTACTCGACTGACGATGGATGTAAGAGCCACATTTTGTCCGTAGCTGCCGTAGACTGTCGGCGCCCCCCCCAAAAACTTGAGATCCCCCCCGGCAGGCTCTGCAGAATCGGTGGCTATCGTGGGTTGTCCAAATCGCATGGCTGGGGCTTTGGCAGGTTCTGGTACCACAGGTGGACGCAAGTTGCTACATGTATAATACTTGCTGGTTATCAAAAGGACACGAGTACTACTTTCAACACAAACCTCTTGCCGTTGGCGTTGAACACTTCGCCACGAAAGGCATAGCCTAGTGCTTAACATGAGGCCATCGGATGTTCTGAGTGGGTTACCGAGCTCTTCTTCGAGCAGCGGCCACGAATCTTGTGGGTGGTTGGTCTTGACGATCGCGCACACAAAATAGTAGACTGCTTCAAAGAACGTCCTGTCTTCTTCGTGTCGTTCAAAGTTGCTGCAATGCAGCACGAGGCGCGAATAACTCTTGGCCAAGTTGGCGACACTATCGCTGTGACTCGACACTGCTTTGTGGTACGCCAGGGTACGCTCAGCGTCGGGCAAGGACGAAGTCGCTGCGAGGACGACCGCGGGGGGCTTGGCATGATGATGTGGGGGCTGCTGGGGGAGAGGGGGGCTGCGAGGGGGTGCGGTTCGTTCAAGTTGCTGCACGAGCACGAACGAGTCGGCCAGTTGCATGCACGCTTTGACAAAGTCAAACATCATTTCTACCTCATCATACAACCCATCAACTCATGACATTTCACCCTTGAGACGATACCATGGTCGAAAAAGTCAGCGAATTTCAATGGAAACTTGACCGCCCCTCGCAGTCGCTGTCGGTCCATTTCAGCAAACACGTCCGCTAAGAGTACAGTAGATGACCTTTCAAATGACGGCAACAAATGAGATGTACCCATGAGCAGCTTGACGTCGGTGTGGCCTTTTAAGGGCTTGCGGCCGACATTACTACCAAGCCAACGGGTGTCGATACACCCTAGCGATTGTGTGGGAGGGGATTGATTGATACCTGACCGAGTGTTTGGTGGACTTGAGTACAGAATGCAGCGAGCCACTGCGTGACACGGACGTGCTGCGATTCTCTTTCGACCGACTCGCCAAGTCGGGGGGCTTGGACACGTCCACAACCTTGGTCGACCCTAAGCGCTGAAGCCGCTGGTGCACGCCACTAGCACACACATGTCAACCCACACTTATCGGCAACTCGTCATTCAGTGACTGTACTGTGCAAACGACGATTCCCCCCCTATTCCAGATCATTCAAACCAGTCAGGTCCCCACTACCCCCCAAAGCCCCCCCACTACCATCGTGGCGAGTAGTAGGTTGAGCAAACTAGCCTACATCATCATACCCGTGCCTGGCTTGGACGGCATCGCCCAACACAATCAAACCAGGGCGAGTCCAAATATAGACACATCCGGTCGTCTCAAACGTGTGAATTTATTATGTTTCGTAGGATATTCTCTTAGCGACGACATGTGGGGTACAAGCACACTGCCTATTTGTTTGTCTGCTAAATCCGCCACTCGGCCCCTTCCCGCGCCTCGTCTTCGTCCGTGATGAACGGCGTATGAATCGACTTGATCATGACTTCGCCGCAAAAGATGCACTCGGCCGCGACGATCTCGTCGAGCTTGAGCTGCACCACGTCGCGCTCGTTCGTGTTGCCCTTCATCGCAGCCATCGTCGCCTCGGCCGTCTTGTCGTTGTTGTTATTTGTAAGCGCATTCCACGCGCGCCGGTACGCGCTGCTCGGTTGGTTGGTGGCGTCGTCGGCCGAGAGTTCGTTGAGTTTTTGGATCAGCTGCTTGACGGTTTGGCGCTGAAACGAGTTGAGATGTTTCTGCATTTCGAGGCGCAGCGCCACGGCATGGAATGCATGGCCGCACGGAAACAAGTAGAACTCCTTGCCGAGAATGTTGTCCCCCGTCAGGTCGCAGCGCTGGTTGCCGCTCACAAACGCCGATCGCTTGCGCAGCTTGTGCATGTCTTCACGGATAAGCTCGGCCGAGTCCGTGTACTCGCGCATCTCGCCCTTGAGTTGCTCGATTCGATCGTTGTACGCTTGTAGACTCTGGCAAATCTCCTTTTTGAAGTCGTTGATCACGACAAAGTCCGGAAAGAACGGCAACATGTCTTCAATCAGCAGCAGCTCGCTCTCCTTGAGGATACCCATGGCCTCCTTGATATCACCGCCCGCGTCGATCGTGTGTTTTGCGATGAGCGTCCACAGTGTCTTCTTGACGTCGGCGTCGTCGGGCATGCTGGCCATCTCCTTTGCAATCTTGACGTCGACCTGGAGGGCCTTTTCGACGGCTTCCTGGTACAACCCCATGGACGAGTAGATGTAAATGCACGCGCGGTTCTTCTCGTGCTGGGTGCACAGCCGCAACGCAAACGCCGGGTCGTACAGCGGCGCCGCCGATGCTGACGACGAAGGTCGCCGCAGAAACTTGATCAGCTGCCGCTCGTCCGGGTGCTTTGCCAGCAAAAACACAATGTAGTTGTGAATCGTTTCGTCACGGTGGCCCTGGTCGATCACAAACTTGAGGAAATTGATCGCTAGCTCCAACACGCTGCGGGCGTTGCCGTCCTTGTGATGGTGCACATGGCGCACGATGGACGGAATCAGCCGCGTGGGATCGAGCGACTCGGCGGCCCGCCACGCGTCAAACACTTCCTTGGGCTTGGCCACGATCAGCTCGGGCGAGTACTTGTAGTACAGCTCCTCCACCTTGGGCGTCGGCGCGCCCCGCAGCAGCTCGATCGCGGCGCCGTACTCGCCGCGGTGGATGTGATACGTCACCATCTTTTCGTAGTCTTCAATCAGACTCGCAAAGAACACGAGCTCGTCCGTGCGCCCGTGCGATGCAATCAGGTTGAACGTCGTCGTCGGGTCCAAGTGACGCTTCTGATCTTGGAGAAATTGCTTGAACTCGAACAGAAGATTGGCGTGCAAGTCGATGGTCCGGTCCACGTCTTGCTCACTCAGCGCCGTCAAGTCGTTGAACTTGTCTAGGTACAGCTCCACGAGCCACGTGCACAGCACCGTCGCCTGGGTCTTGTCCTCCACGGGCGTCAGCGCGAGCTTCTTGAGCAGAAACAGGTGCAGCCCCGCCGTCGCCCCCGCCTCCATGAAGCGCAGCGCCACCTCTTCGAACGACCGGCTGCTCTTGACGTACAGCTTGGCGGCGATTTCAAACTCGTCGCGGTCAAACATGGCGTCCGCGTGCGCGGTCCACACCTTTTGGCGGGTGCTGGCGTCGCGGCAGACGGCAATCGCGCGGTTGAAGTCACGAGCGACGTCCGCGCGGCCCTTGTCGTGGACGCCATGGAGGGCCTTATTCAGGTACAGCGCCCACATGTTGCGGTCTTCGTCCAGCACGAGCACTTCGAGGATGCGGCGCTCCGAGAGGATCCAGAATGTGTTGAAGGTAGGATCGTACGCGAGCCCGGTGACTGTGCCGACACGCGGGTCGAACGACTCCTCCAGCACGATGGACCCGTCCAGCTTGCACAGCACTTGGACGAACTTGGAGTAGAGCAAGATCACATGGTATTCGGTCATGGCCATGGCCACAGGCAGCACGGGGCTCTTCTCCCCCTGGTGCGGGAAGCTTAGGATGTCGCAGTTGATCCAGATGTTGTCGATGGAGCTCTTGGCCGAGATGGCAAACTCGCCGTTGAACACCCCCTGGGCAGTGAGCACCCCAAAGCACTTGGCGCGCTCGCGCTCGTGTTTGGAGAACGTCGACAGCTGCGCGGTCGTGACGTCGCCCTGGATCTCCTGGAAGCGCAGCGAGTCGCTCGATTGATACGAAGCAAACAGCGCTTGGAACGTTGGGCCGCCGAGGAACTGGTACATGCGCGTGGGACGCTGGATGGCGCCGGACGTGGTCATCAGCACGTAGATCTGCGTCGCGTCCACGTGCTCGAACTCGAGGCCAGCGATCGCGCCCTGTTTGGTGATCGCGTACACGCAGTTCATCTTCTTCTCCTTGCCGTCAAACTCGGCTTCGTAGATCGCGCCGGCGTCCGTCCCGATGAGGATCGATTCCGAGTTGGCGGGAGACCCATGCTGCCGGTCCCACGCGACGCACGTGATGCGACCTTGCGCTTTCGTGATCTTGCGCGGCCGATTCGTGCTCGTGTGAAGATAGTAGTTGCTTCCGTTCTCCAAACTGAACAGCATGTGTCCCCCGCTTGGATCAAGGAAGACTGACACGATGGCCACTTTGGGTTCGACGATGATCTCTTCAATCGACTGCGGTGTCGAGTCCGTTGACTCGACCGTGCACCGCAGCACCGTGCCTTCGGCCGACCCCATCGCCATCACACCATTGCCCACGCTGATGCATCGAGGAGTGAAGTTCTTCCGGCGACTCACCTTGAGTCCGTGCTGGCGCAGCTCAAACATGGGTTTCTGATTGCCAATTCGACCGCCGACGTTGCGGGGGCCGCCAGCTTTGGATGCAGCGAGTCGGATCGGCTCATCGTCGTCCGATGACGCGGTAGCATACGGATTGCTGTTGGACGAAGCGTTCACATAAGGCGATTGGTACTCCCCTCTGGCAGGTGCAGGCGCCCGGGACGCGGTGACCTCCCGCTCCTTCCTGTCCTCATGCCAATCGGCAAACAAATCTGAAGACATCCTTTGTGCACTTGTGCAATGACGACGGCAGCAGAATGGACGGAACGTACACTAATTTCGGGGCAACCGCTAAATAGTGAAGGACTTTGCAGACCTCCTATTCTTTATAGTTTCTGGAAATACTAAATTTATGGAGGTTTTGGACTGGTACATTGTACAATAATGTACGAAACATCCGTACGTACATTGCTAAATAATCGCTCGCGGCAATTGCATCTCACTCACATGATGCTGCTGCGTCACGGAGGAAGGAAGGCCATGCCACTAGGCATCGGAAGGCGGTCCATTTCGTTGCTTCACCTCAATGCCAGCATTTCGGAAGACTCTGCAACCTCCGTGGTGTCCATGGGTCTCATGGCGTGTGTGCACCAGCAGTCGCTTCGTGCAGCTTGGACCCAGAAGAAGAACATCGTCGTCAACAGCAGCAGTCGACAACAGACGCCGTTCCGCGTAATCGAACGCGACTTGTGGTCTCCCGATCTTCCCAAGTTCTGCAAAGATACCATGCGCAGCACCTACCGCGTGCTGCAAGGCGAAGGAACGTCCGACGATTTGGCAACCATCTCGCCGATTCAACACTTGGCGCAAGAACTGCTGGAAGCCGACTGCGTGGTCGTTTCGACTCCCGTGTGGAACCACAGGTATGCAATAACTCCCTTCTCCCATTCACAATCTCATCCAACGCATGTATGTGTGCAGTGTGCCGTACGTGCTCAAGCAGTACATGGACTGCGTGGTCCAGCCCGACCTCACCTACTCCCAAGCTACCCAAGAGCCGTTCGTGACCGGCAGGACGTTCGTGTTGATCTCGTCCGCAGGCGGCGACATTCGCGAGCAAGACACGACCTTCGCCCTGGTTGAGTCTGTCTTTCAAAGTGTGGGGTTCAACCACGGGCATGTGATTTCTCTCCAAGGGCTCAAGGAGTCTGGTACGCGGGCGGCGCAGCTCGACGCCGCTCTGTACGAGGCCGAGCGCATTGCGCAGCGAGTGGTCGAACATAGCCTGGTGTAGTCGTAAGCTATATTCAAGAGCGTTATGGGGTTGCTATCCTTTGGTCAACGGCACGATCATGCCACGGGCAAACAACGGGTGGTGGTGGTGGCTTTGAATAAACAGCGCCATGATGCCAATGTTCACGGCAAAGAACCCAAGGCCCGCCACCCAAATCTGCATATTGCATGTCGTTACAACCCAGAATGATGGTGATGGTGAATGATGGTGGATAGTCAAGGCACGAAACAATATCGATCAACCAATCAAAACCCAGAACACGAATGTAGTAGCCAATCCAATTGTCCACTACACTTCGACCAATTCAACATTGAATTAGTGTGTGAATGAAATTAGTGTCACATGTTGAGACGTCAGTACAAAGAATCGATCGGTAGATTTAGCAAATCAGCACAAAAGTTCAAAATTTTTGGGTAAAAGGATAATATATTTACCGGGAAGAACGTGTTGCGGCCCATCATTTCCAGCTCGTAGGCCCAATACAGCCAATGCAACTACAGTACACACACACACCACGTCCATCAGGTTGCCACGTCATATCGATTGCAATCCACCGACCTCGCCGCCAAACCAAGCGCCGATGATGGCCGCGCCTTGCCATCCCTTGAGGTCGGTCGTCGGAAGCACGAGGGCCAAGTACGCGGAATACCACAAAAAGTACTGCGACCATCCGTATAAGTTGTCCACCGTGTACGAGTAGTAGTACTTACCTGGGCGGTGCAAACTTTATTGAACACGACAAACGCCATGGTCAAGAGGAATTGGGCGTGCATGATGTCCTTGCCACAGCGCAGGGAAATGTTAAACAGCGTCAGAAACTGCGGGAGGAACGCAACCAGCCCCACGACAAACCCACTGTTGGTGCCGTAGCTACATACATCAATGAGTGTTGTATCCACAAGTCGAGTCGTCCCAGAGGAAGTAGAGTACTTTACCGAAGGTACAGGTCGTAAAAGTACATGGAAAAGTTGTGCCGGTTGTCCGTGCGGGTGAAATGGTACAAGTACGCTTCAAACACGAACGTGTAGCCGTATCTATTTGGATAAATGAATCATTTATACCAATTCATCTATGTTTTATGAATCATTTATATCCACTATGTCTTACATGAGGTAGAACCCGGCAGTTAAGACAACAAACACGCCGCCGCTGATAAGGCCAAAGGCCAGTCGAGTGCGATTCAGCCAGTGCCACGCTTTGGCGGCGACTCCCGCCGTCGTTTGGATGGGCTTGATGGAGCTGTCGTAGTCTTCGTCGAGGAACTGCATGGACACACATGATGATTGGATACAATGAGAGGCGCAGGGACGTACAACGAGGAACGACAGGGCATACACAATGGGGTAAATCTTGAAGTGCACCGCCAAGCCATAACTGTACACGCAGCATGAGGTGTCAACAACGCCAAGGACATTGAGTATATACGCACAAGACTGCAGCCACGACGAGATGCTTTTTCATCAAAAAGTAGATGGTCAAGAGACACAGCAGCACCACGACGGTGTCGGCGTTGCCCCGAGTGGAGATGTTGATCGAGAACGGATGGTACAGCCACCACATCGTGTAGTTGATGGCCGCTAGTCATTCAGTGACCAAGTAAGTTGACACGAGCGAAGCAGTGCCAACTTACATGCTTCCGGCATTGCCCGCATCATCAAAATTGCATACAGGAGGTACCCGACGATCATGTCGCTCGCTACAAACAGAAGCTTCCCCCATGCTTCGTGCAAGTATACATTTGGAAGCAGCATGTACGCCCTACGATCACGTCGCCATCATGAGCACTCTTCCAAGATAGATGCAGTCGAGCATACAAGATTGGGGTGTAGCGGTACGTCGTGCGGTCGAACGGTGAATTGCCTTGCAAGATCTCTCGGGACGCATCAGTGTATACGTCGTAGTCCACATCCGTGTACTTGACAGGCATCGTTCGATCTTGGTACTCTGCCCACAGCACACATGCCAGGCGGATGATGAGCCCGATGGCGAAGATGCCCGCTGTCCGCGCTTTCATCGTCGCCTATGAGAACCGTATCCGGATGCAATCCGGAAACCCAAAGATCAACGCTGATTGGATAATAAATGACGTTCAAAAGGATTCTAATTGGCTATAAAAGTGAGATTATTTGCCATGAATTGGCTAAAATAGCCCGAAAATAGGTCCGGATAAGCCCTCGGATTGGCCAATTGGGGTTGTGGCGAGCCAGCCAATAATAACCACCAGGCCGCAACCAACCAAAAGGAGTTCAAGGTCATCGCAACCTACTCCTGAATACAAGATGGCCAAGATCCCCAAGCGAATGGCAAAGCCTCCTGGCCCGCCGTCCAAGAAGAAGTCTGCGGCCGCTCCTGCCAAGGGCAAGAAGGAACGTCCGATCATCAAAGCCAAGCGCCAAAAGGCGCGGGTGGTGCGCGCCGTCAAGAACAAGGAAGCCAAGTTGGTTGAAAACACTAAGCAGCTGCTCGTGTTGCGCGGCAACAAGACCAACGAAGCCGTGAACCAGCTCCTCCGCGACCTGAAGATGATCAAGGCCCCTGACGCAAAGGTATTGTCCAAGAAGAACGAGCTCCATCCGTTCGACGACCCCAACAGCATCGAGTTTTTGACGCACAAGAACGACACGAGTCTGTTTGTGCTCGGCAGCAGCACCAAGAAGCGCCCGAACAACATCATCTTTGGCCGCACCTTTGACGGACACATCATGGACATGTTGGAAATGGGTTTTGACAACTTTAAGGGCATCGACGACTTCAAATGCAAAAGCAAGATGGCGCCAGGCTCCAAGCCGTGCTTTTTGTTTTCGGGGGCTGAGTGGGACTCGTCCGAGCCGTACCAGAAGCTCAAGAACGTTCTCGTCGACATGTTCCGCGGCACGATCGTGTCGGCCATCAACTTGAAAGGTCTGGATCATGTGATCGTGTGCTCGGCCGCCGCCAACCGCGTGCTGTTCCGCCACTACTCGATCGCGTTCCAGCTCACTACCGACACAGTACGTGGTTGTTGACAATACGTACAAAAGATTGAGTCATCAACTAACCTTATGCGTGCGCAGCATCCCCGTGTGGAGCTGGACGAGATGGGACCGCGGTTTGACTTGAGTTTCCGCCGACACAAGTTTGGCTCGGCCGACATGATGAAGGTCGCGAGCAAGAAGCCCAAAGAGTGCGTGGAGTGTTTGCATCTATCGATGGGGATCTGACGGCATTGTGGTTGTAGATTGGCCCCCAAGAAGCTCAAGAACATCAAGCGCGACGAACTCACGGGCGACAAGATCGGGCGCATCCATTTGGACAAACAAGATATTTACAGCATGCAAGTGCGCCGCGTCAAGGCGCTGCGAAAGTCCCCCGGCGACCTCAAGAAGGACGACACCACCGCCGAATAAGCATGCAATTTCCAATCGTCGTCCGTGTATATACACATGTGTTACATATTCCCTCGTCCAAACTACCTACAGGAGGACTTCGACATGCCATCATCGAAGCGACTAGTATTCTCAAATCTATTGGATGAATTAATTATGGATGAAATAATGACCTAAGCCAATCAAATCACGTTCTGTCGAGTTTCTGCATTGATATATACTAATCTTTGTATACTATAGTTTGTACAAGCTTAGATTCGGTCAAGTCCAAATGTGCACAATATACCTAGTACTACTAGCTTGTGTGGTTGGTTGCTACTACTACCCTACAAAGTCTAGAAAGGCTAGTTACGGTATATTGGTGTTTGTGTGTGTCGTACTACTACTACTAGTCATATGGGTCTTAGTTTTTCTTCTTCAACCCCGACACAATGTCGTCAATGCGCAGCAACATGCACGCGGCTTCCACGGCGGTCTTGATCGTCTGCGTCTTCACTTGGAACGGCTCCCACACCGCCAGCTCTTCCGACGACACGACCACGCCCTTGACGCCGTCGACGGCCCACCCGCCGTTGGACGCCGCCACCTTGGCGCGCAACGCCGTCATCACCCGCACCACATCGGCGCCGCAGTTCTGCAGCAACGTGCGCGGAATCACCTCGAGCGCGTCCGCCACCGCCTTGAACGGCCACTGCTCGACGCCGACCACTTCATGTGCCCGCTGGCGCAGCTCGTGGGCCAGTCGCATCTCGGTCGCCCCCCCGCCAGGCAGCAGCAGCGGCTCAAACACCACATTTCGCGCCACCTGGAGCGCATCCTGGAGGTTTCGCTCGATCTCGTTGAGCACGTCCTTGGACCCGCCGCGAAGGAGGATCGTGCATGCGCCGGGGTCCTGGCACTGCTCAAAGAACGCAAAGTACTCGTCGGCGATCTTGCGCACTTCAAACACGCCGCACTTGGTGCCAATGTCCGAGTCCTGGATCTCGTCGGCGCGGCTCACGACCGTGGCGCCCGTGGCCCGCGCCACGCGGTTGTTGTCTGTCTTGCGCAGCCGGCGGAAGCATGTGATGTTGGCCTTGACAAAGTAATGCTGCGCCAGGTCCGACACGCCCTTCTCCGTGATCACAATGTCGGGCTTCATGGCCACGATCTGCGCGCACAGGTTCTCAATGTACTCTTCTTCTAGACGCAGCAGTGTGTTCCAGTCTTGTTCGTTCGTGAGCTCTACATTCGTTTGCGACTCGCCCTTCTTGTACTCGAGCGGGCAGTCCAACAGCAGCACGCGGGGGTTTTCAATGCGTCGGCGCATCTTGGAATGGGTCACCTAGTATCAAGAGCGTGAGAGATACATGAGGACGGACGTGTCGGCGTACATCTTTGTTGAACATGACTCCCGACAAGACGCGAGACTCTTCCAATTCGCCGCCAGGGATCTTCTCCACCTTGGCGTATCGCTTCACGTCGACTTCCTTCTTGCCCGTCACTGAGTTGGTGCGCATGACCGTGAGCACCGCTTCCAGCGCCAAGTCGCTCACGATGTTGCCCACGCGCGGCGAGTACTTGGTGCCGACGCTCGACATGATCAAGTTGCGCATCGAAGGCTTGTCGTGGATGTCGATTTGCTTGGCCATGCGCTGGGCGGTTTCCAAGCACACTTGAAGAGCTTGGTGGTACCCACGGATGATCACGGTGGGGTGGACTTGGCGCGACAGGAAAGGTTCCGCGACCACGAGCATTTCCCCGGCTAAAGCATGCGTTCATGAGTTGGTGAATGGACATGCATGAAGAAACTACGTACCCAAGATGATGACCGACGTGGTGCCGTCGCCGACCTCTTCGTCTTGGGCGCGACTCAACTCAATCATGCTCTTCGCGGCCGGATGGGACACATCGACTTCACGAAGGATGGCGTTCCCATCGCTCGTCATCACGATACCCCCCATGGGGTCCAAGAGCATCTTCAACATGCTTCGGGGACCCAATGTTGTGCGCACGATTTCCGACACGGCCTAAGTTGCGGATGTTAATGGAGCGAGTGGACGGTAAGCCTCGACAGCCCATACCTTGGCGGCTTGGATGTTGCCAAGTTGGGCAGTGCGTCCAGTTTCCCGCTGGGTGTTCGTGTCTACATGGATCGTGAGACCTCATCGTTCCCGTCGGTGTAGATGTCGTACTCAGGACCATGACCGGAGCTTGCATCATCTTGTTCGGGTGGGGCGGCACGCAGGTCGAAAGAAATGGCCCTCGGTTGTATCCACAAATTATTATTCGCCCCACACTTTTAATCTACTAAGGTTTTTATATTTTCAAGATGGCATATAAAAAGCAAGACAACTCAAACGACTCGACAAACTAAAATAGTTTTCACGAATCCTACGAATATTATATTATAGAGGTTTTCAGCGAAACAAATATGGAATGGACAGACTTCCAGTTATTAATAGAACAACTTGTATTAATACGTGTCTATTGAATTATGTCCCTTCGTTATCGATATCATAGCCACACTTTCCGACTTGACTCCACAGTTCTTCTTCTTCGGCTGAATCTGTGAAGTCATCGCTGGCCGTTCGACGATACTTTGGCCGCTTGATCGAGGGCCCATCGTCGCTGTCTGATTTGTCAAAGCGCACGTGTTTGGCATGGTTGCTTTCCATCTCGCGGCGACACAGGCCATGATGGTAGAGGAGCAACTCCGGGGCATCGAACGCTTTCTCGCAGTCCACGCATGACCACACATGGACGTTGTCGTGGTCTGCCAACGCGAACATCCTGTACGCTTCGCACATACGATGCACTTGCGCTCCCCCGGAGGTCCGTCCACAGTAACACGGAGCCACATCTTCGACCACGACCGCCGACACATTCGCTTTGGTCGCGCAATGCGCGGCATGTTGCGCCAAGGCACTTTCCGACACAAACCTTCGCGGACACGTGTGGCATTTGCATGGTCGGTCTTCTTTTTGGCCCAGATCGCGGCATTTGCTACTGTGGTTGTAGAACGCGTGGTCCGACTTGAAGACGGATCTACAAGTAGGGCAGACGTAGCGTTCGGGAACAAGCACGTCCAGGTCCGTGGCGATGCCCGCCGCCGTGAAGGCCGGACGGAGCTGGCAGATGCGCGCGCACATATCATCGAAGATCCACATCAGGACAAGCGCATCCAACGCCGCATATGTGACTTGGCCTGGGGCCAGCGGCCGACGATTCCAGTTGGATTTTTGGTGCGTTTTGACCAGTTTGCGCTTGAGCGAGTAGTACACAAGCTTCTGCAGACTCATCATGGGCTGCGTGGGGCCTTCCAGCTCCCGGAAAAGCGCGTTCACTTCTACCACTCCTTGCATTTTGGTAAAGCAAGATGCCGACGGGTATGCTCCAGTGAGCTCCTAAGGGCCAAAGACAGCGTTACTTGACAGTGGCAAAGGGCAGTGTGCAACGTGCCTTCAGATCGTTGAGGAGACCTTGGCCGAGCTTGAGGATTGCTGGATTCTGAAACAGGTCGGCCAGCATGTGATCGTAATGGGAAGGGGACAGCGCGAGCAGGTCGAAGAGAAACACGTCCTCCCTGCCGTGGACGTCGCGGACGGCCACCTGGAGCAAGGACGTGGCGTTGGGCGTCGATGTCTTTCTGAATTCTGGCTTGGTTTCCTACGGGTAGAGTCGTCAGGTCAAGTAAGTGAGCGGCAACGGAGAGTGAGTACCGTGTCGAGTCCGACGACGACCGCCGCGAGAAGCCGTGCCTGGCACGAAGGAAGCTGAGACGGTTTGTTAATGAACTGCACGATCTTGGGGTCTTTCAACTGGAGGCTTTGAGATGCCATCAACGCCTTGGACAAGGCGTCTTTTGAGCACATGATCTTTAAGATCTCGGACGATCCTGCTGAAGCACCGCTGGCAGAATGGCCACGAGATTTCGCCGCAGCTCTCTTTGCAGAGGGTTTGGAGGGCATGTTGAGAGTAGTGGATGGATGCCTTGTGTAGGGCGTAGCCAGTTCAGGTTGCGTAGCCAGTTCAGGTTGCGCAGGTCGCCTTGCGTCCAAACGTTACTTGTCTGGTATGCAATTTGCACCATCATTCGGTCGTGTGACCAATCAGTCGAAACGGCGAGTTTGATTGGTGGGGACGATCATGACTACTCGATGTAATTCACGGCATCCGATGAATTTGATCCTATTTAGGACTTTCTCCCACATTTGAAACAGTCAAATTCGGATATATTGCACAACATTCACACCAACCTAGAATTGAATCGGCGTTCCCGCCATCACGAAATTTGGCGCGCTTGTGCCTACAGACAAGGGGTATCAATAATAATCCATCGCTGGTCATTTGAACTTTCAGATTTTGCTCCAGGACATGCACTTGATAGTCAGGATACCCCCAAACTCGCGCTGAATGGCAAAGGCCGCCAATCGCTTATCGATATGTACGTTACTATATGTAAGCACTTGAGGGGAACAAGATAATTGCCATACGCTCATTTACCCATGCCAAACACTCATCTCGGGTCCGTGCGTCAACGACACTTCAAGGAAGCCCTACGGGTAGTTAACGTTATATGCGAAGCCCCCCCTGTTGGAATCGAAAACTCACGATACTCATAATGACTGTATATTGTAGAGTACAAGTAGATCGCAGCAATATTCAGGGTTTCACGAACAAGTAAACGTACCAAAGAACAGGCAGCGCATCCACGGCGCACTGGCGGCGGTGGTCCAGCGATTGCGCGTTGTGTGCATCCACAATAACTGCCATGAGAAATATCCACAGAGGGACGTGAGTTGGACTTTATTTGAATATAGGACTTCAAGCCTATTTTGAACGTTAATCAAGGTGATTGCGGCATTAAATTTAGGTCAAAATAGGTGCTTGGTGGTCCTAATTAAAAAAGGATTTTTGTGTAATACTCGCCAAAGATCGTTTCTCGAAATCACGCAACATGACCGCGACACCCAAGAAAGTCCTGCTGGATGACTACCGCAACGTCCTGATCCGCCAAGAAGAAACCATCATCTTTTCTCTCATCGAACGCGCGCAGTTCCTCCGCAATGCACCGATTTACCGCAAGCGGGCCGACGCGACGGCGTCGCTGCTGAGCTTCAAGGGCAAGTACAATGGTTTCGAAGGCAGTTTCCTCGAGTTCATGCTCAGCGAAACAGAGAGGTTGCACGCTCTGAACCGACGCTACACGTCGCCGGACGAGCATGCTTTCTTCCCGTCGTTCTTGCCCGACCCGATCTTGCCACCCCTCGACTACCAGTCTGTCCTCATCCCCAACACGATCAACATCAACGACCAAATCATGAGTGTCTACCTCGAAAAGCTCTTGCCTCATATCACGCACGATAGCGACGACCACACTACCGTACGAAGCTACATGTTGTCCATCCCATTCCTGACTGTGCTTTCAACGTCATCCGTCACCCTAGTTCGGATCGTCGGCAAACGCGGACATCGCCGTGTTGCAAGCGTTGAGCAAGCGCATCCATTTCGGCAAATTCATCGCCGAAGCCAAATTCCAAGTAACGTTTCTTCTGCTTCTTTCGTCCTCATTGACATTAACCATGAAGGCCGAGACGAAGCGATACACGGCGCTCATCCTGGCCAACGACGCCGAGGGCATCATGGACGCGCTGACCAACTTGGCCGTGGAAGACGTACGTGTAGGCATGACATGTGCTAAGATCTCATGTATCGTGGCGAGTAGAAAGTCGTCATGCGGGTGCGCTTCAAGGCATCAACGTACGGTCAGGACATTGTTGACGACACCACCACCACCATCCACGACAACTCCAACTCCATCGAGCACTGCAAAGTCGATCCGCAAGTCATCGCCGATCTCTACCGCGTACATTCCTTCCCACTTCGTCCCACATGATTCGTAGTCTCATCATCCATGGTGCTTGTTTCCCAGAACTTTGTCATGCCACTGACCAAACAAGTGCAAGTCGCGTACTTGCTCCAGCGTCTGCATCATCCGTCCGTGTCGTTCGTCGGCCCCGTCGGCAGCTTTGCCCACTCGGCCGCCGTCGCCCATTTCGCCAACCAGCGCAACTTTTACCCCGTCGGGACGCTGACCGACGTGTTTGCCAGCGTCGTGGCGCATCAAACCGCGTTCGGCCTCGTCGCATTTGAAGACTCCCAGGTCGGGATCAGCAAGGATGCGCAGCTCCTGCTCATCGCCAGCGGCCTCGTCGTGACGGCGGAAACTGTCTTGCAGCGGCCGTTTGTCCTTGCGACGTCGAGCGCGTCGGTGCCGCCGGCGGACGTGACCGCCGTGTACATGCCCGCGTCGGCGGAGGCCGGCTTTGGGCTGATCGTGGACCGTATATGGAGTGGCGCCAAGGTCGTGCAGGTGGCGAGCGTAGACGAAGCTGCACGATGCGCCCAGCGCCTCCGCGGCGCCGTTGCCGTCACCACCGCCGACGCCGCCAAGGCCGCAGACCTGCATGTGCTCGACACCCCCGTGGACTTGTCGGCCATCTCCAAGCCGCCGCCGGCCCTCTCGGTCCGGTTTCTCGTCGTCGGTCGGTCGGTCCAACCCCCCACAGGCAACGACAAGACGTGTCTGTGCGTCAATGTCAAGCACGAGGTCGGGTCGCTGCTCTCGGCCCTGCAAGTGTTCAAGGTACAGTGTCGCATGTAAGTTTCATGTGACAACCGGCGGATATTGATTGTAGACCCACGGCGTCAACATGACGTGCCTGGAATCTCTCCAGCGCAGTGCCGCCGCGGGCGAGTTTGGGTTTTACATGGAGCTGGACGGCCACCGAGACGACAGACACGTGTCGGATGCGCTTGCGGCGCTGCGCTCGACGACTCAAGACGTGCGCTGTCTCGGATCGTTTCCAGTGCACCACCACCGCCGGTCCTAAGCTGCACCCGATGGAGTTTTGATAGGACGGGTTGCGTAGATATATATATGTAGCACATGTTTCAAATGTCCATTGCATCTTCACATCAAGTTATAGTGTGGGGGAGTGTTTAATTACAGTGTATGACGTGGTAGGCTAAGGATTCACCAAAAGGGGGCACTTGAATCCACTTCGAAACTCTCCGACTCGCCATACATACATACACATTGGGCCTACTGTGTGATAACACTGTGAAGCCTACTAACTACTACCTACTAGTAGTACATTACAGTACTGAATTCTTCAGTAAACACTTAGCAACAACCGCCACAGGTTCAGTCACATAGGTTAATGGATTTCCCTGTACTCGGCGTCCAACACGACGGACGCCTTGCCGCCCTCCTGCAGCAAATCCCGCGTCTCGCCCGTGGAAGCGTTGACGTACGTGAGCTTGTGGTAGGTCAACCGGTTGGAAGTGGCGTCGATGGAAGCGGAGACCACCACGTACGCGCGATGGCGACCGCCGACGATCGGGAACCGCGCGTCCAGGCGACCGACGCCATTCACCGCTACACGTCAACGAATGTTGGTCAAATGCTACCAAATAGACCATCATTATCGCATACTTTGTTCAGTCACTTGGTCGGGACTCGACACGGACATGTTGGACCCAAGCTGCGATCGGATGGACGGATGCTTTTGCAGCGTGGCCTCCACATGGGTCTGTACCGCGACAACGCGGTTCCATGACTGCTTAAAGATGCCGCCGAAGACGCGAAGAAGTCCTGTCATCAACCCCGTGGCGACAAGGGGCATCCCACGCGAGGCGCCGCGTTGTCGTTTGGACAGCTGATGGAAGATGGACCCAAACGGTGAATCAGGGGACGAAAACGGATGCTGCTGCTGCAACGCTCGGAATGCACCTCGGTGACGAAACGATTGGTACAGACTGTACGCTCCTAGACCGAGCGCTCCCGTAATAAACAAGCCAAACGCGGCTACAACGTGGTCAGGATTCACTCAAGTCTATCCATGTAGCGTAAGAGGAAGATGTACCGGACGACACCAGGGTGAACACGCCAAGTCCGGCGACAACGACAGCGCCGGTCTTGATCTTGTCTGCCAGAGACGTGTTGCGGCGCCAGTCGTCAAAATTGTTGGACGAGTAGTATCGACGAGATGGGACGATTGCCAACGGCTTCAACAGCTGGGGGATAGTTGGCGAGCGCAACATGTACTGTTGGGGTGCCAGAACGGCATTCATCATGGAGGTAGGCGGGACCATGCGCGATCTGGTCAAGGAGGCCATCGCTGGCGTGCGTCGAGCGACAGTCCGTGCCAACATCGGCCCGATTATTTGCAGTGGCGTCCAGAAAACTCGATTGACCTGCACTCCTCCACGACCATCAATCCGCAGCGACACACATTCAGAGTGGTTGGGTTGCAGTTTCGGGGTTTCGGGGTTCATATGTTAGTATTAATACTAACAGTAAGTTACTAAGTACTCCGGTACTTGATTTTATTTGAATCGGCGGTTTCACAGGCCAGATCGTCAATACGTGGCAAACGCAGAGTGCACTTGGCCGGCAGTGAAGATCGGGATCGCGTCGGCGAGCTGGATGTGGCTCCACATGGTCACGTCGGAAGGGGCGCACCAGCGAATGCTGCGATGGCGTGCCGAAGCAACACAAGGACAGTCGCGATGACTGATGTTGATTCAGTCCATGTTGACGCGGCAGCTGCGGGTAGGAACTAGGCTAGAAACCACAACTGGAGCATTACAGTGGCTACGCCTTGACGAGGAGGCCGCGGCTGCACTACAGGGGTGTCGACACGAATGCGACGCTGTCATTCCAAGGCTGCTTCACGACATGGCCTAGCAGAATCCATCCATGCATGGTCGTTGGAGTGGGGCCATGCTGGTCGTCGGGGGTCGTGAGGAGGAAGCCACTGGGCTTAACAACATATATTGGTCAGACTTTGTGTTGGAGTTTTATTAATACAATTCGAGGGCTGCCTCAAAACACACTGGGGGGCGGGGTCTTGATCTCTTTGTAGTCGGAGTCGAGGCGGATGCCAGTGAGTTGGCCCATGGGGCACATGAAATCGATGGTCTCTCCAGTTTCGTCATTCACATCTACAAAGTTATTTCAACCCGTGACAACGATAGAAACGTCGCATACATAGAAACCGAGAGTAGTGCATGCAGTTGCCCGCGTCAATCACTGCCGTCACGCACACCTTGGCCTTGGCTTGCCCCCCAACGATCGGAAACTCGGTTTCAAGGCGACTGCTGCCATCGTCCACTGCGAGTACACTGTGAATGAATTCTAGACAGGGGGGCCACGTACGCAATTCGTCGGCCTCGATGGCGTTGGGGTTGGGGGCCACGCGGATGCCCGTGCCCAATTGCGCCAACACGTACGCGTTCTGTCGCAGGCGGCTGTCCGTCACGGTCTGCACAGCCAGCACGCGACTCCAGGACGACTTGAGGTCCCCCTCCACGACAGTGTAAACGTTCGACACGAGGCGCTGCAATTGCTGACCGGGTAAATCGGCAAGGTTTGTCCTGTCATCAGGAGTATGGTCGGGCTCGTTTCGGTCTTCCCGTGGGGGTTCGTTCCCAGTGCTCTCGTCCGACGTGTACACATTCGTCACGATGCGCTGCAGTTGGTGGTCCGGCATGTCAGTCAGGGGGGGGTCGGGGGCCGTTGCGACGGCCTCCTTCGGTTTCGTGGTGGATTTATCACGCTCGTCGACTGTGGTGGAGAAATAACGACGGACATGTGATGATGTTTTGGCACCGAGGCCGCGCCATTGCACTGTCTGTCGCGCAATTGCACGGGCACCGATGTGTATCATATTTCTGCCTTGATATGCCGTTGTTGCTTTTGGGAGTGTGATTGAATTGTGAGTGACCTGCATACAAACGATGGAATGTTTGTTTGAGCGTTTCATTTGTATGTTGTGCCTTCTACAGTTGCATCGAGGAGAAAGTACGCACACATATTATTATAGTAACGTTATAGGTATGGGTATGTCGTCTACTACTGCACCACCTTCAACCAACCAATCATCGCATTAGATGAAGTAACTTTAAACAACGCACCCAACCGTTATTCAAGTTACTTTAGACATTATTTAAGCCTGAGAAATTTTTAAACAATGAATTTAACCCTGGAATTGCCAAAAAAGGTGCAAAGCACAATACTACTTCTACGTAGTATTTACACTTTAAATTATTATAATAACGTTCACGTTAACTCAAGGTTGATTAATCGTTAACCTTCCAGTGTTAGTGCTTGCGGGGTTTCGGGGTTTACCAATTTGTGCAACGGATGGCGGTTAGGGTAGAATTTGGCCAATTTGCATTTCACCCAACCATGAGCATGAAGACGGGAGTGTCCGCGTGGTTCCAGAAGGTACTCTACAAGTGAAGCAAACTTACATGAAGAACCCATCGTAGGAGATTGTTCTTACAGCACCGTCGCGCGGCTTTCACTGTACGTTATGTCTGACAATAGTAATCGATGTAATGCTGTCGTCTCACAAGACACGTCGTTCCAGTGGTGACGGACGAAGTGTACAAGCAGGTGGGTCTGTCTGCCTGTACACCGCCATCCTCTCAGCACCACCGGCGACCTATCTACATTTAATTAGGTACCTGAAATCCGCAACTTTACAGTGGGCATGGCAACGCTCTTCGTCAAGCACACGTCTGCGTCGTTATCGCTCAACGAAAACTGCGACCCGGACGTGCGGTGAGTTCCCCGACGAAGACCCATCCATTCTCGTTCCTACTCACATACATGTCTGTAGAACTGACATGGAAGGCGCTATCAATCGCATCGTCCCCGAGAGCTGGAACCGGTCTGTCTACGTATATATCATTCCGTTGGTTCTAAACACGTAAATAATGTAGAGATCTGTTCCGCCACACCATGGAAGGCGATGGTACGTCGTGTTCGTCCTCTCGAAACCCATTCGTGCACTGTAGATGACATGCCCGCGCACGTCAAGTCCACCCTCATCGGCGCGTCCATTCAAGTGCCACTGACGAATGGCAAGTTCAACCTGGGCACGTGGCAAGGTCTGTCTGATTCTCCCCCAGAACAACCCTAACCTCGACGTGTTTAGGAGTTTACTTGTGTGAACATCGGGACGTCGGGGGGTGGGGCCACGGCCACAACCGCAAGATCGTGGTGACGTTGACCGGATTGACCAGTTAAGCCAACAATAGTACTACTAACGTTACTAGTACTACTAGTATACTACTTTATTCCACCGCTGGCCGGACTTGACAGCGTTCGACGATGCCATGTTCCAGTGGTTTGTTCTTGACGATTTCGTTGGGGCCGTACACGCCCTTATTGAGTCTCGTGAGGGGGTACACTGCCGTGTGGACTCCGATCAACGTGCAGGGGTCGGTGGCGACATTGCACCCGAGTTGGCTTTCGTCCCCCAGCACGACGCCAATTTTACGTCGGCCAGTGTCGTACGCGACACCGTTCACGGTCACCACCTGCGACGACGAGGCCAGCAGCGCCAGGTTTGCAGTCGACACTTGGTTGGCAAAGTGGCCTTTGTATCCGATCAAACTGTCGCCGCAGTACCCTGCCCATAACGCAGTGAGCTTTTGGCTGGACATATATGGGGTGGACCTGGATGGCCCAGCTCGGCCTTGTCCATGATCACGGCGTGCTTGATCTCGCATCGAATGACACAATTGTTGCCTGTGACCACGTCGCCGCGAAGGTACGCCCCAAAGCGCAGCACGGTGTCGTCCCCGATGATGGCTGGGCCTACCAGCGTTCAATATACAAAAGAACATGGAAGGCTCCTAAGCCCGACGATGCTGGGCACTGGAATGGATCCTTACCTTTGATGTACACGTTGGGCTCTACCACGACGTTCTTGCCGAGGAAGATGGACCCGTCGGTGACGTCGAAGATGCCGCCCATGATGCGGACGCCCTCGTCGAGGCATAATCGCCGACGGCTGGTGGTGCTGTAGTTGAGGATCGTGCATGCATTCGTCACGGACACGTCGGAGCAGGTCAGGCTCACCTCGCCGACCTTGCACGGTGTCACCACCGTCGTCATGGACTTGTCCGGAGTGTAGCCATCCAACCACCGTTCGACGTAGCCATGAAGTCTGTCGAGGACATCGAAGACATTCGTGGAGTTCTGAAACAGGTCGTAGTGTTTGAAGTCGCGGATATGGCGAAAGTAGTACGACGGCCGCAACACCTCGGGCACATCGGCTTGGGCCAAGCTGCTAACTTTGACGCGTCGCTGTGTAGTGCATCGCACTTCCCGTGAAGCTGGGCGGTCGTTCTTCTGTGTGGACTCACTATCAGCAGCACGCAGTTGATAGACGTAGTAGATGGTCGCAGTGCAAGTCACGAGCGACGCCAACAATGGGAGCCATGCAGACATCGGCAACATTGCCAGTGTGCGGATGAGACTCTAACCGGAGAAAATCCGGATAACGCGATCTGATCGAACCGTCGCAATCACAACTTTTTGGGTCTCCACCTTGAGAAATGCCCACAATTTCAACCTAACGCTAGCACCGGTAGTACTCCCATTGGTAGTTTGATGCGCTACACTGCGAACGAACCTTCTTCTGACGTACAGCAGTCCATGAATGTGGACTGTACCGAGCGCACATTCATGGACGTCCTCTTGCCATTCCAATGTGGCCTACGATGCCACCTCATGCTGCGAGCCATGAAATCAATGGACCCCATATGTTTCAGCGCTGAATCTCAATGGCGATGTTCAATAAGTAGCCTTGCTACCCGTGCTGTAAATGTGCCCCGGCCACGACATGTACTAAGTGTTGTGAGAACCCAAACTCTGTCGCCATAGTCATGAATTCAGATAATGCGGCCGTTCCAACTGGTTGGCGACCTGTTTTTACAAGTTGACAGATGTTGTCAATGGACGAATTCTTGCACCTTTAAACTTGATTACTGTATCAGGGTATTATTATTACGAGACTCGGAGGAGACAGTTGGTGTTTTCGGCCGTTCCAATTACGCCACGTTTGACACTGAAAGTACCGTTCATAATCCCCAAGCGTTGTGATGTCGCTACTCGACTGGTCCAAGGTACAGCATCGGGCACCAGTCGCTGATATGCACAACACGGGCCTCACGGCACGTCCCAGCATCGTATCCCGCCAAATGCAGCGGCGAAGGAGCGTAATTGGAGGCCCCTCCTCGACGCTAACGACATCGTCGCATATCTCACCAAGTCGGCACTCCATGCAAGCGGATCATTACTTGTCACGCCCGTCAGAAGCGTCCTTCCCCCAGTCTCCGCCGCGTCCCGACTATGAAATAGTGTGGGATACATCGTCCCTGGGGATTGCGTTCCGTTGCAACTCGAAAAACCTCGCGGTCATCCGTCGCATCGAGCAGCACGCGGCGGCCCAAGTGATCCAACTTGCCCGCGTCGGCGATGTCCTTCTGGCCACCAACGGTGAGCCGAGCTTCAATTTCGACGCGACAATGGACCGCCTTCGTGCGCTGGACTACCCGATCGTGCTCACGTTCGGGTCGTCGTCGCGGTCAGTAGTTGCCCCTCCCGCGCGCTCCGTTGAAGGTAGTACCTTGTCCGAGCACGCCCTTCCCCAACAAAACCCACGTCGATTCAGTGCCGCGCCGTCGCTCGTGTCTACAGACATGAACGAGTCCATTGCGAGCAGAGACCTGGACGACCCGAACAACGTCCATCACATGGTCTTCTCCATCGAGTGGCAGGAAGGGCTCAAGTTGGGCGTGAGCATAATCAAGCTAGGTAACATCCCCGTCGTGAAGGAGCGCACTGTACCCGCCGCCATGGCGCCCCCATCGCTCGCGCAGATCCAAGCGCTTGACCAGCTCGTGTCCATCCAAGGTCACCGCACCATCGACTTGGGCTACCAGGCGTCGATCGTGCTCTTGCGGGATGCGAAAAAGCCCGTGCTTCTTGAATTCCGACGGAAACTCCCGCCTGCCGCCTCGCGTCGGGGGTTGGACCCCCCCCTGACCCCCACAGTGAGCAGCCGCGAGTCGGACTACTCGCTCGTGTGGGAATCCGGTCCCCTGGGGCTCACCCTCAAGAAGGACAATGCCCGTCGGACCATGGTAGTCTCGCGCGTGAATGGCGACGATGGACTCGCCGCGCGATGCAAGCTCATCTCTGTCGGCGACCGCCTCGTGTCCGTGTCCAACGTCAACGTGCATGAACTCGGCCTCCGCGGCACGATGGAGTTCCTCAAAGCGGTGCCCAAACCCGCCACGCTCGTGTTCCACCGCCCGGCTGCCGACGACGTCGAGGCGAGCGCCAGCAGCATGCGCACGTCGTCCGTGGCCAGCAGCGACGAGGTGTTGTGTGTGAGCTGCTCTCCGACCAAACCGTTCGGGACCGCCGTGGACGAGGCGACGGCCGAAGAAACAGAGTCCGACGCCCCCGAAGCCGACGACCACGTCGCGCCTCTTGCCCCCCACGAACCGTTGATGTTATCGTCATCGGATTCGTCAAAGGAGCTCGTCCCGCGGTCCACCATGTCCACAGACTCGGGTCTGGACGACTCGGGGTTGTCGGCGACGCGGTTGCACGCCGCGCCGGCATCAAGCGATCTGTCGGCGGGTCCGCCCATGCTTGAGATCGTCTGGGAGTCGGGACCGCTGGGCATGACGCTGAAGCAGAGTGGATCGAGTGTAGTCGTGAGTCGCCTCACGGGCAAAGGAGAGGCGGAGAACCTCCGCGTCCTTCAGATGGGCGACATCTTGGTCGGAGTGAACAACATGGACACGTCGTCCCTCGACTTGGAAGGGGCCACGACGCTGTTGAAGTCGCTCGTCAAGCCCGCGCGACTGCGATTCATCCTCCAAAAGACCGAGGCGGATCTTTAACCGTCGTGAATAATTTATGTATTTCAACCAATCAACAGGAAGATTGTAAAATTATGAAGGATGATTGGACGAAATAGAAATGAGTTGGAGAGAAACTGACTGGCATGTTTCCAGAATTTGTGAATGCGCTTGAGATCATGCAGGCCAGCACCCCGCTGCTCACAGGTCGTCCCCGCGCGAAGAAGATGCTGCGCATGTCATCCTCAGACAAAGCAGCCATCACGATCGGTCTCCTTTCAGCTCTATGTATCGGGTCGGTCCTGTACGTGGCACGCACGATAGCGTTGCCGTACGCCGCACCCATCGCCACCTCTCGATCGAATTTATCGTCCACCATTCTCTCGGAGCTTCCTGCGTTGAATTTCACCGGGGATCTTCGCGCTCGATGCACGGAATCATACTTTGTCCAGACGTTGAATCACTTTGAAGCGATCCCAGACACCTACAGCCAACGCTACTTCGTGTGCGACGAATTCTGGCAGCAGTCGTCGGCCGGCCCCATCTTCTTCTACGTCGGCAACGAAGCCGACGTCGAGTTGTACCTGAACCACACGGGGCTGATGTGGGAACACGCGCGCGAGTTTGGGGCGCTGCTCGTGTTTGCCGAGCACCGGTACTTTGGCAAGTCGGTTCCGGCCGACGCAGCGCGCCATCTGCAGCACTTGAGCTCCGAGCAAGCATTAGCAGATTACGCAGTGCTGCTTGGCCACATCAAGTGGTCGCTCAACGCGACGTCCAGCGCCGTGGTTGCGTTCGGAGGGTCCTACGGAGGCATGCTGGCCGCGTGGTTCAGGATCAAGTACCCGCACGTGATCGACGGCGCCGTGGCCGCGTCCGCGCCGGTTCTGTCCTTCGTGGGGGAGTCTCCGCCGGCGAACCTGACGGCGTTCTCTCAACTGGTGACGTACGACGCCAGCCCGGCCGCCGGATCTGCCGCGAATTGCGCGGCCAACGTCAAGCGTGTATGGGACGTTTTGTTCGACGCAGCGACCACCGCCGCCGGCCGGGCGTCAATCCAAGATGGGCTGGGTCTCTGCAGTGCACTCTTAAGCGAGGACGATGCGTTGTCCGTGCCGGAATGGGCCAAAACGTCGTTCGTTTACTTGGCGATGGGGAATTTTCCCTACCCGTCGTCGTACATTATGAACGGGGGCAGTGTCCTGCCTGCGTTTCCCGTGCGCGAGGCGTGTAAACCGTTTGCGCCAACGTTTCCATTGACCGAGGCGGGGAATTTTTCCCTTTTGGTCGCCCTGCGAGCCAGCGTTGGCGTGTATTACAACAGCACCCACGACCAGCCGTGCTACACCCGGTCCGCCCCGTCCAATGAAAGCCAAGTGGACGCAGACTTCTGGGACTACCTGTTCTGCTCGGAACTGTACCAGCCCCAGGACCAAGGTATCGGCGACATGTTTTGGCTCGACGTGCATGACCAGACCGCCGACGCCGCCCGGTGCCTGGCTAAGTGGGGGGTCACCCTGCGCCCGGAGTGGGCCACGACAGTCTACGGGGGCCGGAAGGCCCTGCGCGCGTCGAGCAACATTGTGTTTTCCAATGGAAACCTCGACCCGTGGGCGGGCATGGGGGTGCTGGAGGACCTGAATCCGTCCGTGGTGGCCGTGCGGGTCGAAGGCGGCGCCCATCACTTGGACCTGATGTTTTCACATCCGTTGGACCCCCCCGGCGTGAAGCGAGCGCGAAAGGATGAGCTCAAGCATGTGGCCAAGTGGATTCAACAAGCCAAGGCCACTGCAGCGTAAGTTTGTGGACAAGAGACGAGTACGATGACCATCGAATTTGGGGGGTTGACGTCACTTTGAACGACGCTATGACGTTATCTCATCGTTTGTGGTGTTTCATATCCGTGTCGAGAAGGCAGGAGGAGACCACCTCTTCATCTCTGTACAGCTTCCATTAGATGAGCATAGTATAGTAATCAAGACCACGAGGCTACACTGCACACGATTCAGAATACTACCTATTCAGTGGGTATACATACTGCAGCTACTGATCTTGGTTGAGGCAATCAGCATGATCAACCACAACAGATACGTGACCTAAACCTCTTCAAAGTATATGACATGCAAGTAGGGTTCCGGAAACAATACTCCTATTATCCGGATTTCGTCCCACGTGAAGGCATTCTACATGGAGACCAGTCGACGCCGACTCGTCTTCGACTCGTTAGCGTCAAGTGGAGACTGCTGCGTGGCCCAGGAGGACGACATGCAAGCACGCCAAACAGCAGCCTCTCTTGCAGACGGCGCTAACGGGAAGAAGAGGCGCCTGATTGAACCACCGTCACTTGCCACGGACAAACGCGCTGCTCGCCGCCAATCGCCCGTGGTGGTGCTCGACTCCGACGAAGGTACGCCGAACGATCCATATATGCGTTGGAGCGTATTGCTAACCTTTCGTGTAGAGGATCAAACGGTGTACTTGTCTCCAGAACCTACCACGTCAACCTCAAATGCCCACGTCGCCGTTAGTCCACGTATGTCCTTATGTACCTATCATGTTGTTGATGCTGTCCAGGCCGCGGCAGGTCCCAAGGCCTCATGCGCAGCATGCCATCCCGCACAATACCATTCGGTACACTGCATATCTGTTCTTGTCTAACATTTATCCCACTTGACAAGAGCCCAAAGTCATTGACTTGACTCTTGATGACGACGATGACGACGATGACGGCGAAGAAGCAGACTCTGCAAGCGAAGGGGAAGACGATGCCGAGGACAAGGTCCATCGGCAAGACCTCATCGACGCCGACTTGTTTTTCGATCTCACGGACGAGTCCCCGACGCCGATGCTGGGTCGGTCCGAAGCCCTCCGCGTGCGTCCCCCGCGCTCCTCCTTGTCGTGTTGTTCATATGTGATTCGTTCGTGATTAGCATCTCGGGCTCGCGTACGCCGAAGTCGACGAGGATGACCGCGACGTGTACAAGGTGTCGGACGAGATCGTCCGCAACGAGATGGCCGCCTGCGCCGACGTTTCCGACGTGGTGCGCACCGCGTCGCAGGCGGACCTGATCTTCATGACCACATACGGCGAGATCCAGGAACAAGACTTCTCCACAACCATCATCCCGCTGCTCCAGCTGCGCGAGTCGGACGTGTTCTACGACCTCGGGTGCGGTACCGGCAAGCCCGTGCTCCAAGTGGCCCTCGAAACCACCTGCCGCGTGTCCAAGGGCATGGAGCTGTTTGCCAATCGCGTCGAGATCGGACAGCGCGCCCTCGGCCGACTCCGCGCCAACTGCCCCGACGTGCTCGAGCATAAGCGGGTGGTCATCGTCCAAGGCGACATTGTGCGGCCTCCGGACGAGGCCAACCTCGTGGACGCGACCGTCGTGTTCATTAACAACCTCGTCTTCACCGACGACCTCATGCTCGCCGTGATGGACAAGATGCGGCACATGCGCCACCTCCGCCGCCTCATCGTGTCCAAGAAACTGTGCGGCCGACACAGCGCCAAGCAGTGCAAGCGCAGCGCGTGCACGCTGTTCGACCATCCCCCCCGCGAAGCCAAAGTTAACGGCACATGGGCGGCCAAGGAGATCACCGTGTATGTCTACGTGCGTACGTATACTGCGTAGTAGGACCAGAACCAGCCTGTAGACTTCCCAGTGGACAACAGCAACACGACCTCCACCAACAAGTGTCTCTTGTCTTGGTCCTCTCATAGAGAAACTGCGACATCGTACAAGTGCAAAGTGAAATGTCGACATCACCAGTACTTGGTTGATCAAATCGAGGTTATATGAGAGAGAAGAATGAATGAATGCTCGATGAATGTATGTATGAGGGGGGAGTCGCCATGTCGAATCTACTTGCCGCCGTGGCTGAGGCGGTTGATCTGGCCAAGGTACTCTGCGTACGACGCTTGGCCGCCGGCAAAACTCGCGCGGTCCTCGACCAGTTTCCAGAAGAACTTGCCTTCCACGGGGTGGCCTTCCCGGATCACATGGAGCTTCATGTGCGCGGTGCGGTCCTCCCGGAGCGCCTGCACGATGTTGTGCACGCGGGTGCCAACGTCGTCGGTCGGGGGAGCCAGCGACAGCTCGCGGCAGTCGATGCCTTCGATCGAGTCGGCGCCAAACAAGCTCGACACAAACCGCGGGTGCAGCGCCCGCCCCACCCACAGGTACAGGCTGAGCGTGTCTTCGAGCAAGAAGGCGCCTTCCGTGTTGAGGCGCTCCACCGACAAGTTGAGCACGTGCGGGAGCACGATCTTGTCGGCGCCGGCCGTCACGGCGCGCGGGTCGTCGGACGGGAGGCCGGCTTCCGGCGCCAGGTCCAGGAGCGAAAACAGTCGCGGGTAGATGAAGCTGCGGGACAACGACACGGGCATGTTGTACAGCGTGTACTGGACATGCGACCGCTCGTCCGACCCAATGTCGGTGCCGCCGCGGAACGCCGGGCTCTTCATCAGCGCCATCTACATGCATTCACAATAAATATGTCATTCGAGTACTACATAATGGGATATATATATATACCGTGTACAAGGGCAGCAACTGCAGCGATTCCGGCAGCTGGAGCTGGTAGCCCGTGTTGTTGGTCGGGTTGTTGTGACCGTACGCGCCACTCGTGCGATATGCGCGTGCAATGTCGACACATACTGTCTGCATCTTGTTGCGCGCAGTTTCCAACCCGCTCTTGAGCGCCACTTCCAGGGCTACAAATATATATATATACCACGTTCGTCCGTAAAAAATAATAAATAATATATATAAAGGGCAACCAAACACGACTCTTGAAAGCGTACCGTTTTTCGCAATCATGTTGCAAATGGCGTCCACATCCACCGATCGAAACACTTCGGCAAACACTAGCGCCAACAACTTGGTGAATAATAGTCATAATACTACCTCATATATATATATATATCATTCAAGAAAGTTGTCATACATTTGGTCACGGGGATGGCCACCGTGAGCACGCGAATGCGGCGCTCGCCACACGATGTCGTGTACAGCAACGCCGCTTGGATGCTGATGACACTGGCGGTGAGCAGGGCGTCCTGGTGCTCAATTTCGATTGCAAATGCTGCGTCCGCGTGGCAGTTGGGCAGCGCGAGGAGGTCTGGTCCGCGGAGGAACGAGTTGCCGTAGAAGTTGACGAGGCGCATGCCCTTGGTGCACCGCACACGCATGACAGACTCCCATCCCGTCTCCCGGGTCAGCGTGTGCGCGAGCTCGGCGCTGAACTTGTCGCCGTCCTTGGCCGCGACGAAGCCGGGGTAGTGAAACACTTGGCCGGCCGAGTACTTGGACATGGCGCCTAGCCACATCGGTCAACAACCTCGTGAGGAATAGAGTGTGTTGGTTAGTACCCAGGGACGCGTAGTCGGTGTACTGCGGGGAAAATAGAAACGTGTCGACGCTCACTTGTTGGCGGCAGAATTCAATGGCGTTTTTACGATAGAACGTGTCGACGGGGTTGAGAAGGTCGTGCTCCTTGTTGGTCCCCAGCACCCGCGAGTCTTCTCGATGCTTGAGCGATCCTTGGCCGGCCGTCGGCAGTGAGCTCTGGAACACGAGCATCTTGCCCCCCACCGAGGTCTAATTCAAAATATGAGAAGACAAGTAGTAGTAGTAGTAGGGAGAGGATGAGGGGGGGCGATCACCATCAAGCGAAAGGCTGCGCGGATGGCCGGACCGAGGCACGTGTCGGGGTTGCGGGTGCTTTGATGGGCCCGGGGAAGCATGTCCAGCAGCGCTTCGACCAACTCGCGCGAGTCGCTACGTAACATGTGAAAATAAGAAATAAAAAGCAATCCCTCTCACCTCAAGTTGACGAGCAGCTCGTCCGGAATCGGAATGAACAGTTCGTTGATGTCGGGCACGACCATCATTTGCGGACTCGTGAGGCCCGCCTTGAGGTTGTAAAAGTGCACGGCGTTGTCAAACGTGATGAACCCCACGCGGGTGCGCGGGGCCCCGGGGAGGTTGTCCAGCTCGCGCTTGATCGTGTCGGCGCACACAGCGAGCATGCCGCTGGCCACGGCCTGCGCGGACACGTCGATCACAAACACATACACGGGCGGCGTCGGGGGGCGCATCATGTACTCGGAGGACGCGACGATCTCGACGGCGCCGCTGCGCAGTTCGGGGCGCTACCAAACACCCTCATCTTTCAACCCCGTTAATTCTATTGAAATCTGTATACCTCGTCCTTGTCTTGGCGTAGGCCGTCTGGCCCCAAGTGGCAGAAGTAATTACCCGCCACTACAATACAAAATGAGATATCAACTCAGAAGGGCATTAGATGGGGGGGGTGTACCATCGTTGGACACGCCGCAGAGGTTGCATCGCCACCGCCGGCCGTTGTCCACCCACTGCACGAACGGATTGATGTACGTGCGGCAGGCCTTGCATCGGACGACGCCGCTCGCGCCAAAGTTGACCACGTCCAGCGGCTTGTCGGGTTTGGCCAGTGGTTGGATGATCACGCCCAGAGGCAACGCGGACTTGGTTGCGTGCTCCTGCGAATGCGGAATCGCATTCACGGTCAAGCGCATGTATCGGGGGTCGCATTGGGCTGCCAACACTGCTTCCGACAGCTGCCCGGTGGACGGCATCGGCGCGTTCGAGGTATAGCCGGCCTGGTTAAAGTCGCCGCTCGGGACGCCGCCTTGCTGTGGCGGCTGCTGCTGCTGCTGCTGCTGCTGGGGAGGGTACCCGGCTCCCGGCGGTGGTGGCGGGCCTTGCTGGAACTGAGGGGGGGCTTGCGGGGGGTACCCGGCTCCCGGTGGCGGCGGAGGACCTTGCTGGAACTGCGGAGGCCCTTGCTGGAATTGACCAGGCGGCGGAGGACCTTGCTGGAACTGACCGCCAGGAGGCCCTTGGAAGCCACCGCCTTGGGGAGGCGGGGGTCCTTTCTGAAATCCGCCGGCTGGGGGACCTTGCGGCGGCGGGCCACTGGGAGGGGGACCACCCACAGACATGCGGCCAAACTGCTGCGCAAGACCAGGTGCGGGGAAGGTACCAGTGGGGGCTCCGAACTGGCCTGGAATGCTGCCTTGAGAAGGAGGTCCGCGGGGGGCGCCATTGAACTGGGTACCACCGCCTCCGGGCGGACCGCTAAGCGGAGGCCCGCCAACTTGAGGTGGCCCACGAGGCGCCCCTAAGAATGGTCCTGGCTGGGAAGTGGGTGGCCCACGCGGTGCACCAAATTGTTGTGGGGCAATGCCAGGCTGTTGCTGGTTAGGAGGTGGTGCCCCGCCGCCAAACGATCGCGGAGGCTGCTGGAACCCACCAGGAGGGAGCTGCTGTTGGTTGAAACCACCGAGAGGGCCGTTGCTGTTTGGAGGAAACCCACCGGAGCCGGGTGGTGGCACGCCGCCTGGACCAGGTTGTTGTCCTTGTGCAGGGTTGAACGGTCGGAAACCAGGCGCACCTTGGCTTCCTGGCGGTTGTTGATTGAATTGAGGGTTCATCGGTGTGAAGTGTGGTTGTGAACGCACACGCTTGTCTACTCTAGTGAGCGCAAGACAACAAATGAGTTTCCATCATCCTCTGTATGACATATACGGAAGGAGTCTAATGCATGGGCATGCATGTACCTGCGGACAAGAGAGGTGGGCAATGAAGGAACAGCGGCAGTCGCGGGAGGTGCTCGCCACGTGCTCGTGTCTCGGGATTGCCGGGTGTAAATAAATGTGGTATCAATTTGCAAAGGAACAATATTCATTTGTAGAGTAAAACCACCCTCACCGCAAATGACTACGCGGGTAGTCGCATCCCATTGGCTGAAATTTGTTCGAACTTTGCAGGCTCCACCAATCCCATGCGTACATGTAATGAAGCCCCATTGTTCCACTTCTCCCAATGCCACGCACGATGCGGTGGCAGCTGGGTGGACATGGCACAAGACCTCCATTAACGTCTTCATTGCCTATAAATACTATTCCCTTGGTGTCTATCGTGCTTGATTCAGGGTTCTTGTAGATGGCATGCGATCCATATTGTCGGGATTGGAGGAGGTCGGGATGTTGAAGCTGTGGACGAGTGCAGCGACGTCGACATGGATGTACATGCTCTTCACGTCAAACGTGCGGTAGCGGCATTGCAGTGCGGCCTGCACACTCACGAACCCTCTTTCTCGCGCGTGCATGAGATGGGGGAGAAGCCAATGCAATTCCGGGCGCAGGAGCGCTTTGCAGGCTCCGACGTTGTCGCGGACATACACTTGGAAGCCGACGTGGAACGTCATGACATCTTCGTCATCTCCAAGCTCGTTGTTCTGGATCGTCTCGACGTGAACGATCCAGCACTTGCGCAGGCTCAGGACCGCCTCCAGCGCCGCCAACAACCCACGGACGTCCGAGAACGAGTCCTTGAACACGTTGCTCGTGGTCGTATGATTGAATGCAAACGCGCCAATCTCGTACGCATTCCTGCAATTCGTCTCGAAGAGATACATCATGGACACTTCCCGCGCCCGCTGCCTTCGCATGGCCATCACTTGTGCGTCGGTGGGAAGCGGGGCATGGGGATGGAGGTGCTGGTAATGGCGCTGCACGCGCATGTCCTCTTCGAGACTCGAGTGGATGTGGCCGAGGTAGTCTTGTCGCGCGTCTTCAAGACGGGCGGTGACTTGCAGCAGTTCGAAATTGCGTTTGCGTTGCGCCCAACTCGTGGAGAACGGCGCTTGGTGTTTGGACGACGAAGGATGTGCTGCATCGTCGTAGTCATGGATGGAGGAAGGAAGCAGCCGTCGAAACACGCCGCTCGTGTCTGAGAATCCCAAGGAAGATCGGTGGTTGGGGTCGAGCGAACTTGTGGATGCGACGTCGTCATAGCTATCGTCGCTGTCCCATCTGTCGTCGTCCTCGTCGACCATGTCCTCGCTTCGGTGGAGGTGCGATGGGCGATTGTCGTGATACTCATACCGAAGTTGATGCAGCGTATCCAGCTGATCTTGAAGCACGCGGCGAGTGCGCTCGTCGGTCGTCGACCCTTGTTGGTTTGGCGATGATGTCGATCGGTGGGACGCATGGGGAGCCTGGAATGGAGGCAACTTGGGGAGACGAATCAAGCCCCCCTTGTCTTCAAGGGACGCGCCGCCATTCAAGATGAACGACATCGAATGGTTCGCATGTTTGATTTGAGAAGCATGGGGTGATAGGAAGCGCTGTTGCAGTGAATTGTGCAAGGGCTGTACGGTTGCGTCCCCACCTGCCATGGGAATGATAGCCATTGGAGGGTTCTGCGACTGACGAAGGGACAGCAACGACAACACCACCTCGTCCATGTTGGGCAATTCGTTTGCCTTTACACGAGGACGCCGAGCGGAAGCCGTTTTGTCGACTTGTTGCCTTCGACGCTTGGCGTTGGGCCGGGGTTTCACGTCTGGAGGTACTGCGAGTGCCGCAATCCCACCTCGCCCTTTGCGCAAGGGGGTTCGTGAAGCAAGGACGTCGCCCTCTGCATGTTCAGCGGCTGCCTCTAACATGGACGCCCAAGGAAGCATGTTGAGGTCGTCCCTTCCCTTGCAAGAATAATGTGTCGCACACAGAAGTCAACGTGTGGTGTCTCGCTGCATACAAACTTCAGATGACTCGATATCCGGATATTTATCCGAAAGTGGGATCGGCAGTCAGATTCGGCGGCGCGACCCGAGGCGCCTGCTGATAATAATGTCAACGACCACCTGTTCTAATTCTGTGAATGGAAAATATTACAACTATTATTAGGTTTCCACGGATATTTCCATATATAGCTCCAGAATATATATATTTTGTGGTCATTAACATGTGGTGAAGCTACTACACCCTGGGGCGCCGGACAGTGAACATATGAGACGTACCATTCACATGTTGAAGTCAAAAATATCCCGACGAACATGAAGGTGAGAGCAATGTCCTGATGGCCCCGCCCTGCGCGGACGCACGTTCGCAAGTCCCCATGTACACATGCACCTCGTATCATGGACAAGTAACTGTGTATCACCATATATGGCAGTTACTTGTGGCGCGTTTCACAGAACCAAATTAGCTGCACCAACGCGGCGGCGGACGACCTCGCATGGGGGACAATGTGCAAGTGGCGGTGCGCGTGCGGCCGTTCAACGACCGAGAGAAGTCCATGAACAGTGTCTGCTGCATCCGTACGTGGTGCACGTGGTTGCTCTCGTCTGTCGCCTGACATTGCACACAGGCATGATCAAGGAAACGCAACAGACCATCATCACAGACCCCGACACGGCCGTCGAAAAGTCCTTTACGTTCGACTTTAGGTGAGAAACGGCTTCAAGCATTCCATGCCCAGCTTATGGTGTACATGCAGCTACGACTCGTTCTCGCCCCCTGGAGACCCCAAGCATGCGTCTCAGGACATCGTGTGGGACGATCTCGGGATCAAGGTCGCCTTCTTCTTCGTCATGCGTCCTCCTTGCGACGGACTGACTGTTGCCATCAGGTGTTGGAACATGCATGGACCGGATTCAACGTGAGTCTGTTTGCGTACGGTCAGACAGGTGCGTGGGACAATTCCCACCAACTGCTTCCCCTTGACAACTTATCTAGGTGCGGGCAAGTCGTTTTCCATGGTCGGGTACGGATCCGACAAGGGGATTATTCCTCGCGCGTCCGAAGTGATCTTTCAGCGCATCGGTGGCGCCGCGTCCGACGGCACCATCTTCAAGGCACCCATCATACCCCATGAGTGTACATCCCTAACATCCCCCTTGTGTAGGTCGAAGCCAGCATGATGGAGATCTACAATGAAAAGGTCAAAGGTATGTAGGAATTACATCAGGACACATGCATGCAGCGTCACTCGAATCGCCTCTAGACTTGTTCAATCCATCCTCCGACAACCTCAAGGTGCGCGACCATCCCAGCCAAGGCCCGTACGCTGACGGGCTCACGCGCAGCGCCGTGTCGTCTTATGATGAAATCACCGCTGTACGTATCGTTTTATTTACCAGTATATCCTTCGAAATATATAATATTTATATAATACACTATGTATACTATATATATATAATATATATGGTATGTATGGTATATAATATTTATATATTACACTATAATATATATATATATATTATCTATAGCTCATGGATGCTGGTATCATGGCCCGCACAACTGCGTCGACCAACATGAACGCCACAAGCTCTCGGGCCCACACGATCTTCCAGATCATCCTCACGCAGTCGCAGGTGGACCCCACGACGGCCAAAATGATGGACAAAGTACCCTGCGATACTGTTATCAAACTTGAAATAACAAATGTGTCTGTAGGTGAGCCGCATCAACTTGATCGACTTGGCAGGCAGCGAGCGCGCCGCCAGCACTGGGGCGACTGGCGCGAGGCTCAAGGAAGGCGCGGCCATCAACCAGGTACGATCGCGATGACCGACTTGGTAATCGATCTGGACGGTGATCTAGTCGCTGTCGGCGCTGGGCAACTGCATCTCGGCGTTGGCCGACAACGCCAACGGCAAGAAGAAGACACTGGTGCCGTATCGGAATTCCAAACTGGTGAGCTATGACAAACTACTACTCGCTGTTTTATCAAGAAATATATATATAATATCAAAATCGTCGTCTAACTCGAGGGACACAGACCCACTTGCTCAAGGATTCGCTGGGGGGAAATGCCAAGACGATTATGATTGCCGCGTTGAGTCCCGCCAGTGTCAACTTTCAAGTACATTCACACACCGTCGTCACATATTGAACGTCATGCGACAGGGTTTCGTGTGTAGGAAACGCTGGGCACGTTGCGGTATGCTGACCGCGCCAAGCAAATCAAGAACCAAGCCGTGGTGAACGAAGACCCAAATCAAATGCTCATTCGTCAAGTACATACAACGATATATATATCGCAGCATAACTCTATGTGATCCCACGGGGATAGTTGAAAGAAGAACTGGAGCAGCTGCGTCGAGCGATGATCGAGAGCGGTGGCATGGACCCAGGGGCAAGGCCTGGCTCCCGCATGAGTACGTTCGATTCTGCCATTGTAATCTCGTTGATAATAATAAATATATTGACAATAATATGGAATATATAGCGTCAAGAGAAGACGCTGCCCTCGCGAATCGGCCAGAGACGCGCATGCTGTCGAGGGAAGAGGCAGACGAACGGCGGCAAAAGGAGGCAGAAATGGCTGCGATTCGCGAGCAACTCGAAGAAAACCAGCGGCTGCTTCGAGAAAGCGAGGTATGTACTCAACCCAGCGGGTTTAATGCAAATATATATATATGTGACAGGGTTTGATGCATGGCGATAGAAATCGTGGACGGATCGGCTCAAGGAAACGGAAGAACTTGCTAAGAAACGCGAGGACCAACTCAAGTCCATTGGGCTCTCCACAAACCTCCACGACATTCGAGCCAAAGCCAAGACGGACCCGCACCTTCTCAACTTGAACGAAGACCAACAGATGAGTGAAAAGCTATTTTATTTCTTCCAGAACGGTACTTTGCCCTTGATTGCCTACACCAGCCAATGCATCTAACACCATCCATCGATTCATCTTAGGTCCGAATCGCATTGGGCGGTCAGATGCCGACCAGCCGCAGACCATCATCTTGGGCGGCCTCGGAATTCTCAAGGAGCATTGCGTTGTGGAGAGGCTAGAGGCGCAGCTGACGATCACTGGCATGCCGGGGGCAAGTGTCGTGGTGAACGGGGACTTTGTCCAGTGCGGCAACTCGCGGGTGCTGCAGCACAGCGACCGGCTCATCCTTGGCAACGTCAATGTCCTTCGAGTTCGTACAGTCGATATAGTCCCCCCCCCGGCTAAAACAACACCCAACTGGATGGTCATTCTTAGGTGGTGATCCCAGCGCAGAGAGTAGACGACACGGCAAGTATCCACGACTGGCAGTTTGCCATGAAGGAAATGAACTGCAAGCAAATGGACTTTAAGGAAGACGACGGTGGGCAAACCGACAAGGAGGTGGCTGAGATGGAGAGTCGTATCCAGGAAATGGAAGCCAGGTAGGCATGCATGCATGTATACATGTCGTCGGACTTGGTCATCGGGGTCGATGTAGGATGAAGGAAGCACAGGAAAGCGCTAATGTCAAGATGGACAAGCAGCGTGAGGAGTGGGAGGCGCATGTGAGGGGGATGCAGGAAGAGATGAAGGTCAAGGAGATGGAGCTCAAGAGCCAGCTGCAGCGGACCGAAGAGGGCGGCCAAGTGGACAAGAAGAAGCTCGCGGTGCAGCTAGCCGACCAAGAGACCAAGCTGGCCGAGGAGATGGCCAAGGCCGAGGTCGTGTACGAGCGAAAGCAGTCGGAGCTGATGCAGAAGCAACGCGATTTGGAGCAGAGTTTGCAGCAGCAGATGCGCGAAACCAAACGGTTGGCCGAGAAGAAGGAGCGCGAACAGCTCGAGCGGTCGCTGCTGGCGCAGGACCTGCTGCGGACGATCCCCCTCGTGAAGGAAGCCAACTCGATCTGCGAAGAACTGCATAAACAAGTGACGTTTTCCGTCAAGCTCATGCCGACCAAGCCCGTCCTGGCGCAGCTCGGACACGTGGCCGACATCACCGACGCCATCGGCACCGAGCTCAAGGTGCTCGTGACATTTCAAGACGCTGGCACGTATCGGTCAGTGCTGTGGGACATCGACAAGTTTGACAACCAAATCTATGAGATGCGCGACTTGTACCAGGTACGGCTGGCTTCATATCATCAACACCAAACCCATAGGTTTAGCTTTTTTTGGAAAACGGGCGCAACCACGACGCGATCGAAGTCCCCGAAGGCAGCATCGATCCGTTCTACGAGCCCCCGACACCCCAATTGATTGGGCGCGCCTACGTGTTCCTTTCAAGCTTGGAATTTGGACTCAAGGTCGACACGACACAAACACGCTATCTACTTAGTATGTTGTCAGAGAGAGCATCATGGGACCTGCCTAGATTGTGGACCATGTGCCCATCTTGGACAACCGCGGCACTGTGTGCGGCACGCTCTCGTGCGAGATCACGCCCACAGTGCTCTCCCATCAAGTACATACACGGTTCACATCTCTCTCGTAATATGCTCATGCTTGGTGTCCTTGACGGCGTTATTAGTGGCACGATCAACAGCGCAGTCTGATTGAAGACACTTCTGCGCCCATCATCGCAGTACCTACGTTGGCCACCTTTCTTGGTAACCCCCCTATACCATACCCATTCCATCTCCCCATCCCTTCCGCAATATACGTCGACGTTGGGGTTTTCATGACGAAATATGTGTACAATATATACCGATAGATACACCGTTGCGACTGCACTTTGCAGTGTCAGCGTTGCGTGGCATCCCCGGCAAGCTCTGTCGCGATGTGTTTGTCGCGTTCAAGTACGAAATAGGAATATATCCAGTGGTTGGCTGGGGGGGAGGTTATAATTATATACTATTCACTTTGCATTACTTTGTGATATCCAGTGGCCGCCTGTGTGGTGCAGCAACAACGTTGATCGTTTCCGTAGATGGTTTCAGGACGACTCGACGAATCACGTGTCGCAGGTGGCGGCGACGGCATCGGTGGATCCCGTCATGGACTTTGCCGTGAGCGTGGAATGCCCCATCTCGGCCGCGCTGCTTGCGTACTTTCGGTCAAGTCCAGTCGAGTTTTCTGTGTTTGGGAACGTGCCGAGCAGTTCGCTCAAGACGTTGCCGCACGAGGTCGTGTCCCTGGACGACAAAGCAGCGACGACGACCACAACAACAGCGTCGTCGTCATTGCACTCGATGGAGTGGATGCGGGACGCATTGGCGGCGGCCGAGGCCAAGCTGCAAATGCAGGAAACATTGCTTGTGGACAACTCGGTCGAAGTGGAATCGCTGCACGCAGAGCTGGACGCGGTGCGAGCGATGCTGTTGAAGACACAGGTGGAGCGAGACCAACTGGGCGAGGTCGTGGCCAAATTGCACAAGACAAACCGCAACCTAAAGGACAAACTCGAGGCGAGCTACATCCACACTGAATCCGACGACGCGTCGGTCGCAGTGCAGCACACGGGCACGCAAACGGATGAGGAGCGTGGCGGCCCGCCCAGTCCGTCGAGCACGCCAAAGGCGTCCAAGAAGCACCGGACGAGAAAACGACCAGGTACGCACCGATCGCATGCGGAAAAGATCGAAGACCGGCGAGACGACTCGGAGGCCATGGAAGGCCGACAGGAGGAGGCGTTGCTGCTGGCGTCGCCGGATGTAGCGCCGCCACTCGTGACCAAACCACCTCCAACTACGTACAACGTACCTCTCGACGTCGATCAGCTTGCTACAACCGCCCTGAATACCGTCGTGACCTTTCCAGACACCCTGCCCATTGCCGCCATGAACGACGCTAGCGATGGGTCGACAGACGCCGGCATGTTGGTCAAGAGCGACAAGGCCAAGACGTATTCGTTTGCGCAACGCAGCACGCCCGCCAAAGTCCACATCGCCGACCAACATGATGCGATCGTGCGATCGTCGCTGCCTCCCATCAAGCCTGGCGCGAAACCGCCGCCACTCCAGTCGCAAAAGACAACCAAAGACAAGTGCGTCGTGTCGTAGGACCCCCTATTTATTGTCCGTACGTCGGCGTGCCACGTCATAGCCTTGAACATGACAAAAACACGCTTTGAGCTCGTCATGTCTATGTGGACGTCGCGCAATTGGATTTGTCAACGTGAGTCGCTTCCACCAATCAGGGCTCCGATAAAAGTTTATTTAAATACGATGTCCAATATATTATTCAAGTCATTTAAAACAAAATGCGCTGCGGCCTGGCTGGTGGATTGCACTGACTGCTGAATTCAAGAGCATCCCCAACGCTGCGAGCGCAAATCCATTGACCATGCTGGCCCTGCGACGGAATCACCTGCTGTCGGCACACCTGCGGCGACACAATGCGCCAATCTTCCGCATATTGAGCCTCTCCACGCGGACAGATGCACAGTTATCGTCTACCATCAGCGAGGTGTCGGCAGCGTCGGTGGCCGTGCCGCTCTCGCTCAATGAACGCCTCACGATCTACAGCCAATTGTCCAAGGCACGATTGAGCTCGTTGGTGGTGCTCACTGCCGGCGCGGGATTCTTCATGATGGGCGGTCCGATCTCGTGGTCGTCGTTTGCAGCGCTTTCGGTGGGCACGACGCTCGCTGCCGCTAGTGCCAACACGTTCAACCAAGCGTGGGAAGTCAAGACCGATGCCATGATGAAGCGCACGATGATGCGTCCACTTCCACGCGGCGCCATCACGACGAACCATGCAGTAGCCTTCGGCGCCGCGACCGCCGTGACGAGTACCGCGCTGTTGGCAGCCGCGTGCAACCCATTGACGGCGTCGTTGAGTCTCTTCAACATTGGCCTGTACTCGCTCGTGTACACTCCCATGAAGCAGACGTCTGAATGGAACACGTGGGTCGGCGCGCTCGTCGGCGCCATCCCTCCCGTCATGGGCGTCACCGCCGCCAACGGAATGCTGTTCTCACCCGAAGCCATGCTCACGGGCGCGGCGCTGTTCATGTGGCAGATGCCGCACTTCTTTGCGCTCAGCTGGCGCCTTCGCCACGACTACGCGCGCGGCGGTTACAAGATGATTCCGTGCGCAGACCCCAGTGGGGCGAGAACTGCCGGCGTCATCATGCGATACGCCGTGGGGCTCACGGCGCTCCCGCTGGCAGCCGCCGCGTCGGGGGCCACGAGCTACATGTTTGCGCTGGAAGGTTTGGCCATCAACGCGTACGCCGTCAACTTGGCGCGCCAATTTTACGCCACGCCCTCGACCGCGAACGCCCAGAAAGTGTTTATGTGTTCGCTGTGGTACCTCCCGGCGGTGCTTGGACTGATGGTGTTCCACAGCAAGAACTGGGACGAATCTGCCGCAACCCAACCGCAGCACGAGCCGCTTCTCCAGCTGGTCGAAGGGGGTGACGAGCCCGAGCAGTCGACGGCGGTGGTGGCCACGGACGAATGGACGCGCAAAGTAAACGAGGTCAAGGCGTACCTCAAGGAGATGTGTGTGCACGAGTACCTGTGGAAGGCCAGCGGCGACGTCAAGACGGACGAGTCGCACCTGTTTTGCCCAGTTGTCGTCACTGAATCGGCTGTCGACACGGTGCAAACCACCCGTGCCATCACAAAGGACCTCCCCCGAGCCATCCAGTAAAAGTATCATGACCAAGAAGTGAACGTAGAATTAAAATATGTATCATCTGCGGCTCCTAGCTACGGTATATACGGCGACATTGCATGTGTTGTTATAAAGTCGAAGTATATTGTGAACATGGAGGTTGAATATTAGACGACGGCTTGTCTAGGCAGTGCTGCTGCCCTTTTGCTGGTCCGTCGATTGCATGCGGATTTCCGCGGGAGCGGAAGGGCACGCGCAGTCGGCTCCAGCTTTGCAGCCTTCGTCGTGCCCTTTTCTGTCTTGAGCTTCGGTCCCGACTTGTTCGAGCTAGAATTGACTTTGCAGGTCGATTGGACGTATGACATATAGTATCATATTACCGTGTCCTGGGCTTCCGACGGAGGGTGCCCCTTCACAGACTCAAAGAACTGGGTGGCTTTGGAAGGGGTCTTTTCATCTTGCCCCTCAAAGCTGCTCTTGAACTGCGCAATGTTAGTAATAATCCAGGACAAGACTAGTATGTCATCATCACGATACCTTTTGAAATTGATCCGACGTGCTTTCGTAGCCAGCGTGGAGCGAGTCTTTGACTTTGTCCATCATCGATTTCTCGTCGCCTTGGTGTTGCGCCATTGTCCTGCCCAGTGCGAATAAACTCTGGAGAAACTTTCAGTTTGTTGTGCGCGAAGTCTCAGGACGTTCCAACCGCCACTGGTTGTTGGACAATCAATAGTCATTCAACGGATTGATGTCGAGGTGACACTTGAAAAGTGTGATATATCGCGTCAATTGAGTAGTACCGCATTGTGCCATTCCATGTGCAAGTTGAAACTCAACCATAAAATGTGCCAACGGTCCAATCAAGTTATTGTCCACCACCACGCCGAGTGAGGTGACTCATTCAGCAAAACACGATGGCGCAACAAGGCGAGGACAAGAGCACGATGGAGAAAATGAAGGACAAGGTCTGGGCATACTAAGGGTTCGACATCATCTCTTTGACACAAGCGTACGTAGGTCAAGAGCGCCTTTGGTCAAGATGACAAGGAGTCGTCGTCCCCATATGCAACCAAGACCCAAGGCCAGTCGGGGCAGTGCGGACAAACGAGCCAAACTGGCGCGACAGGGCCATATGGACAAGCTACCAGTAGCCAACAAGGGCAATCTGGGCAACAAGCTCTACCAGGCCAGTACGGACAATCTACCGGTGGGCAACGTGGACAATCGACCCAGTCAGGGCAGTGTGGCCATTGTACCGGTGGTCAGCAAGGACAATCTGCACGACATGGTCACTCGCAGCAACCTGCCTGCACTGGGCAATCCGGCCACTCGGGGCAATCTGGCCGTGGGCAACCCTAACTGTAAAGCACAGCGAGAGCTTACAATGAAGAGGAGTCTACGTGGCACATCAATGGACAATCGGCACATCAATGGTCGGCCACGTTAGCAACGCTAAAGTGCACGGCTACATCAATTCATACTATTAATAATTGATACTACCTCCGATTGGAAATGATTGGTCATGCCAGGTTGTCGGTTAATTGACACTGTGAGTTTGGATTATCATTAACGTTAGGGAGATTTCGGGATGTTGTACTCTTTAGCAGGTTGCAAATGTTCATGATTACAATCGAAATGACCATTGAAGCGAGTGAGGTTTTCGGTCGTGCGTTGATGTTGATAGAGCAATATGGCACATGAAACGTGTGAAATTTAGAGATCAACCAGATTGAGTGTTAAACTATCGACAATTGAGACTGTTAGATTACTTAGATTACAGGTGGGTCCAATGACGGTCATGACCTCGCTGTCGCTCATCTCTCATGGTCGATTCATTGGTTATTGGGTAAGGCTAATATGCAGTTTGATCAATCGCGCTTCTTCTGCTTACGACCCTTCGCCTTGCGGGTCAACTCAGCATGCTCTTTACGCTGCTGCTTCACGTAATCCGATACGTCTTTGCCAAAGGAGCCGCTAAACTCGCTGGCTTTCGTCTCCAGATCCAGCAAGCTCTCGTTCCACTTGTCCAGCGAGTCTCGCACGCGCTCGTAGTAATCCATGCCCATCTCCGTGGTGTTGTCCCCGTAGTCCTTCAGCTAGCACATCTCGTCAGGAAATCACACTACCACAAGGAGAAACGGGAAAGCTCGGACCATGTCCTGGACATTCGTTGCATTGTCCTTCACAGAGTCAAAGTACTTGGACGCCATGGCACGCACTTTGTCGTTTTGGCTCTCGAGGTCCTTCTTGAGCTACAGTACTCAAAACAAACACGCGGAAAACATCGTCGCACTCTTAGGGGCTGCGATGTACAGTACATAACGTTACAAAACGTTACCTTGTCGAACTGTTCGTGGGATTTGTCAATGCCGGCGTGAAGCTTTTCCTTGGCCTTGTCCACCACGCCGTCGTCCCCGAGCAACTTTTCGTCAATGGACTCCAACCCACTTTTGAGCTACGCAACGTTCTATATCACTTCAACGTCGGTTGGGAGGGTGACCTTTTGCAATTGCTCGTAGGATTTGTCCACGCTGGCGTGGACCGTCTCCTTGACTTTCTCCATCATGCTCTTGTCGTCGTCGTGATCGTTCCCATTGCGCTTGTCGCTTTTCTTGTCCGCAGAGGTTGAAAACTTGAGAAGTCCTTGAAACCGGCTTGGAGATCCACTTTGCATGCAGAGCATTGGCCGTCCAGAATGGCGTAGGGGGTTGCATGATCCTACGAGGCGACGCCAGCCGTGGCGCTGTTGACACGCCATCGACTGCATCTTGGGAAATGAGTAAATTCAAAACGGGGGCACACGGTTCTCCAACGGCCATTACTCGTTGGACAATCCATCTAACACAGCGCGAGAGGTCACTGTAGTTTATATATTCCCGATACGTCAACATAGTAAACTCCGTCGATACAGTACTGAACTTTGGTCGATGATCACTACTCCATTCCCAGTCCTCAGTGAAGCAGTTTTAAAGCCCAGTGGACCACCACACGAAGCTCGGTATAAAAGTGATCAGCGCCTAACGCGTGGAGCGCAGGTCGTCGGCAACGAAGTCGTGCTTCCCCGAAACCCAGGAGCGCGCTGCTCCACTGCGGTGAAAATCTGATTTGCACTAAGCGTTAGCAGTACTGTCTGTACATGTACTCGTACTGTGCTGCCAAAAGCATGCATACCAAAAGTAACGTTAGTATTATGTACACGAACGTTAGCATGGATACAACTATTAATACCATTGCGGACTTTAAAAAAGGTACTCCAATATCAAACAGCACACAAGCTCTACATTACACAGTGTCCCAGTAGTCTACGTTGACCTCCCTACGGCACCGCTAGCGCGTGGATTTGTCTTGGCCCTTGGCAGAAATCAGTCTCCAACGGATGACTAGTAGTAATTGTGGACGACATTATGACCTCACCGCATATCGGACTACAGGTACTCCAACCTTTTGATTGTCCAAGGCTTTGTCCTGCGCATCCGAAGCTTTGCCCTGAGTATCCGAAGCTCGTTCCATCGCAGCTTGAAATTCTCGCGACAACTTGTCTTGCTTTCCTTTCTCCTAAAATGTCTGTGATTCGAAATGGTAGATTGTGCATACC
>NW_009798275.1:487043-491178 GCF_000520075.1 Aphanomyces astaci | reverse complement strand
GAAAATGCATTAGATGTGCAGCTTAAGCATAGCTTCCACGCTGAGCTGTCTCCTTGTCCTTCGAGACTTGGGTTGACTGGGTGCGATCGTCCTCGCGATATTCCTTGCCCGTTTCCTTAGCAGCGTCCCCAGACTCCTTGAGCTACAAGTTGGTTAGCTATAACGAATGTACAGTACGTCTTACAACAGTCTTACCGATTCTTGAACGTCCGCAGCCTTTTCCTTTAAAGTTTCTTTCGCCTGATGGAGCTTGTCTTTCATCGTGTCACGAGCATCAGTTGCTTTCTCCTTCGCAGACTGATAATACTCCGACCCCTTGTCCTGCGCTTGCTCGCCCTTCTCCTTCATCTTCTCACGCGCATCAGCCGCCTTGTCCTTGGCAGACTGATAGTACTGCGACCCCTTGTCCTGCGCTTGCTCGCCCTTCTCCTTCATCTTCTCACGCGCATCAGCCGCCTTGTCCTTGGCAGACTGATAGTACTGCGACCCCTTGTCCTGCGCTTGCTCGCTCTTCTCTTTCATTTTCTCACGAGCGTCAGACGCCTTGTCCTTGGAAGACTCGTAATACTCCGACCCCTTGTCTTCAGCATGTCGCCCTTTCTCCTTGATTGTGTCGGCAGGTGACGCTTGGCCTTGGTATGTCCCCTTCGACGTATGGGTCGGCATCGTTTCGTCGCTGCCCTCGTATCTGGTTGTGGACTCAGTCGCTGTCTTATCGTCGTGGCCACCGAAGGTACTTTTGACCTATACATATGCGATGAGCCTGTGAAGAAGAAAAAGGCGCCATCACCTTATCCATCCCCGACTGGACCTTCTCCTTCATCTTGTCCATCATTCCTTGTTGGTGCGCCATCCTATTTTGGAAAATGGTCGTCGCGACACTCGTCCCAGTCTTGTAAGACAAAAAATTTCAACGGTCGGGAGATCAACGGTATTTCGCAAATTGACAGGTACAGTAAAAAGAAAACTATCTTCTGCAATAAAAAGCTATTTGAAGCTTGTCTGCACTGTGGGTCAATTATCTCAAGCGATCTCCTCCATAACAAATGTGTGTTTGATTCATTGATAACGAGAACTCACGCACGGCGTATCGACTGTAAGGACTTACTTTGGATAATCTTACTTCATAACCATCTGATGATGAAAGAAGCTCCAGTATTTAAACTTGCAGGGAGATGCGGGAACTCGACGAAAACTCATAACACGAAGTCACGTAAGGTCAAAATCGATGGATGGCGAAAGCAAATTCTGGAGTTTCTTCGGTGTCATCCAACTGTTAGGGAAAGACATTGGCTGCTGTGCTGACACACTTTCTATCGCTCGCTGCAAGTGTACAGTAGTGCTTGCATATTCAGAAAATTCGCGCCGTTTCACATTGAAAACTGAGCAGTTCCGGATACTGCATTACATTTGCGGATGATATATTTTTATTGCGCATGTGCACGTTTTGTGGTACTGTATGATGCACGTCATCTAAAAACTTCCAACTGGCCAAATCGAAGAGTGGAGGTTTTATTATTTAACGTACAATTAATATAGTTAAACCCAAAAACCAAAACGTTAAATACCGAATTTATGCGTTTTATCACTGCAGTGGGTACTAACTACTTCATAGTACTACTGCTAAGCAAAGCAACGAGCTTAGGGTTAGGTCGCTTACTAACCAAACCCTATCAATAATGGCTGCCGTATCCGCATCATAAACTGGATTCTTCTTACAGTTAGATGTGACCGTTCCAGAATCGCCTGATGTCTCAGATTCCATCGTGGACTCTAACTGTAACATGCTGTATATTGTCCAACGACCTAAAACAGTTGAGTTATGCGTCTCCGACTGCAGTATATCACATTTTACCATGGCGGATCAACACGAAGGAAGCGACAAGAGCATGCTCGAAAAGATCAAAGACCAGGTAACCATGCCTAGAAATACAATCACCATCCAAGCTTTAACTGTACTGGACGTGAATAGTTCAAGAGCAGTTCGAAAGACAAGGACGATGACGATTCCCCAAAGAACACAAAAAGCAGCTCGGAGGGCAAATGCGAATCGGTTGAATTCTATGCCAAGCCGACTGGATACGGAAGCCATCCCACGTATGCTGCAGCGACAAAGGGCGGGCTGAAGGACCAAGAGCCCGTGCTTATGACAGACGAAGGACAGGCGAAGCATCCGTCGGCGCAATTCCAGTCTGTGAAGGGGAACCCCGGAGGCATTCCAGCTACGGTGAGCAACAGGAAAAGTGTTGGGGACTAGCTCGCTTAGTATGTCTATGAACGCGTGTAGGGATTTGGCGAGACCTCTCAAGGTGGAGACTTTTATGAGCGCAACCTGGGCGAAACGGAAGCGCACAAATCCCGTGTCCCTGCGAAACAACGCATTTACGGATACGGAAACAATGCTTAAGCGCATGGCGGCTAATTTACGTGGGATTTATTAACTTTACGATGTTGGTGCTTGCACCGATATTCGGCACTGGGTCGCATGGGCTGTACTTCAAGACACATACTTCTCCAAACATAACCAAGACGAAGTATACCACAGTACTAACGTTAGTAGCATGTTTAGCTGTCAGTTCGTGATAAGTAGGGTTACAGCTAAAAATGCTACTTTAATTGCCCGACCAGAAATAATGTTGTATCATCATACCTTGTTGAAAAATATATTGTCGTACCTGTTAAACATGATATTGAACTTTCCATATTATAGGGGTGAATCAATACCAACAGCTTACTGTACACCTCGCCAGGTCACAACTTTACCATATGGTAAAAGCACCCCCTTTTTTTAAATGCAGTAAACATAACAGGTCTTATTTGAAATACAAAATATCCAAATAGTTAATTATTAAAAACCATCATTCCCAAGTGACAAACATTCAGCATGCGGGGATATACTGTAGATGTTATCCACTCAAAGTACAGGATGAAGCCCTAGGCGCTGTCCTTCTTGTGGTCCAATCGGAACAGTGACATTAAACGTTGGGCCGACGGACGACATTCAATTTTGTAACGTTACTTTACTTCCATATTAATGATCAGTCATTTCCCCCCCTCCTCAAACTCGGGCAATTAAAGTGAGGCGGATGAAGTATTGGTTATGTTTGCAGAAGTATATGTAGGGTTCGAGCATCTGCACCAGTACCACCAGTTCTCAGATCCCAATAATTTACTGGAATTCCGAAAAAATCGTTCGCACCGGTACCAATAACCAGTGCAGATGCTCTTACAGATAATTGTGTATGACATGGACTGTGCCGAAGTCCGAAACACCATACCGTAAACCACAAAAAAACCAAAAGCTACCAATAATGTGTGTAGCCCTCGAGAACACACCGCAAAACTCAATGTACATATGCGCGAGAACTCCCAACTGTCTTGAAAATTACGCAATAATAGAATCAGCAATGTTGCTTATACAGTAGTGTTGCTACTAATGTCACTTCCCAAACGTTGCATCGCTGGACTTCGACGAGCCACGCTAAGGAACATCCTTTTTCACTCTCGTCACATGTCCGCGTTCCTTGACCTAACCACACAGACGACGTTAGACCATATCCCGTTCAGGTGAGGTCCTCACTGCAGCAATCGTGTCCGCACTTCGGCTTTTAACGACCTTTTCTGGGTTTTCAACCCTCGACAACTTGCGGTCGTCCGTTTCTTCGCCTTCCCCCAAGTACGACGTCGTCTTGCCTTGAAGGTGATCAGCCTTCTCCTTCACCACATCTTTCGCTCCGATAGCCTTTTCCTTGACCGTCGAGGCTGCGTCCTTTATAGCGTCATAACCCTTTGACGCCTTCTCTTGGACAGTCGCGGTTGCGTCCATCACCGTGGTTGTGGCGCCATATACCTTCTCCCTGGCCGCTTCGTAGACGTGCGACGTCGTATCTTTCACCGCCTCGGCCTTGTCTTTCGCTGACTGATAATAGCGCGATGCATTGTCTTGAGCGATCGCGACATCTTCTTTCGCAACATTTAACAGGTGTGACGCTTTGTCCTTAGCCGCAACAGCTGCCCCCTTGACTGAATCAGCGTACTCTGATACCGTCGACTTCGCAGCCCCTGCTTTCGCTTTGGCCGAGCCGTACACCTCCGCTACAGTGTCTTTTGCAGCGACGACGCTTTCCTTGACACC
>NW_009798275.1:479377-486444 GCF_000520075.1 Aphanomyces astaci | reverse complement strand
CATAAGTGTGCGACGCATAGTTCTTGGCAGAGCTAGCCTTGTCCTTGATGGTGTCTTTCGCATCGCCAACGTTTTTCTTGGCAGTTTCGTAGTACTCCGACACAGTGTCCTTGGCAGATGCAGACTTGTCCTTCATTACGCCTTGGGCATCCGATGCCTTCTCCTGGGCAGACTCGTAACTGTGTGACGCAATGTCTTTAGCCGACGTCGCCTTGTCCTTCACGACTTTGCTCCCTTCGCCGAGCTTGGTCTATATATGCACAGGTGCACCATAATGCTTCATCAACAATTTCACCGGACTTACCTTGATGTCAGTTTTGCTTCCTTGCTGTGCCATGGAGTTTGCGTTTTGGAAAATGAGGTAGCGACTACCGGCACGAGGGCTTTAACGGTCATTTATCGTTGGACAACCCGAATAACTGGCAAAGCGTATCTAGCGACATGACAATCAAAACACACAGTAGTACTCCTAAGTACTACGTAGTAGTACAAAGTGTGGGGGGCTCCGGGGTCATTGCCATTGCAGCCCGCAAACCAGCGCGTAAGAAGCGCACTTCTTTGCCGACCCCACGACCAATAACACCACCGAATACGATGGTCTTGTGAGAGTTCTTCAGCTGGCCAAATCGATTGGGGTTCTCCCATCTATACGGTTTGTTCCTCGACCTTGACCTGTATGGCACCCCCCTAACGAAGTGATTTACACATGTATTAAACTGGTATGGTGCATTTCAACTAAAGACTACAGATCAGCCATCCTCTGGAGGAGACGTTTTACTATTAAACGCCTCGGTTATTTCAGTTAAACCCCCGTAATGTTGACGTTAAATTATTTTTACTTACGTTTTTTATCTGGTAAATAGGTTAAACATCCTGAATAATCCGGATACAATGGAAACGTTCATACGGATAAGTGCTGTATACAAAGACCAAGATATACTTGATGCTCCTTTTCGGCCAAAATGTGCCTGGCTCCATATATTTCCATACAAAAAGGCTGGTTGGTTTAAATAACCGTAACTTCTGTTGGTCTTGACCAGTTCTATCGTTATTACGGCTTATTTTCCTAAAAAATATCAATACAAAGTTGGAAGAGCTGTCGAAAGACAAGGCATTTTCTTGTAGTCTTTAGTTGAAATGCACCATACTACCTCGAAGTAGTTAGTATACACTATTCGAAATAATTTTTCAATGTAAAATGTACTTACTTACTGTAAGTAGTACTATTAATAATACTTGTATTGTGCTTTTCAAATTTGCCTATTTTAAGGGATTGATGAAATCGCCAACTAATCGAGCAAAGGAGTATGATTGGCTACAAATAATGAAATTTGCAATATGATTGGCTATAAAGATTGATTGTTGCAGAGATACCTCTTCAACTTAATTTTTTATGCAATTTCGAAGGTCCGGCTATGTTCGGCGGTTCATCCACCAACGTGGTACGTAGTACGTAGTACTTGTCAGAGATCTGGCAAACCCGTGTACACCACCGCTGTGCTTGCATTCCAACACCTTCATATTCTCATGTATGAAGTAACGTTAGTATGTTGCACAAGGGACAGACTTAGTCGACAGGCGAGATGATTGAGAATTTTCGATCGTTCCTGGGGCTCCCGGGGTAAATCCACTGTTTAGTCATTTCTTAGTGTTAACGTTACCAGCCAATCATACACAACGGATAAGATGTAAATCCGCCACTTGTTGCCGCCACGGAGCCGGTGGGTCCATGTGCAATCAGGCAGCTAATAGTCGTAGAGGTCCCGAAGGCCAGGTGTCGGACCCGATATAAGCCTCCATCTGGCACAGGACCAGCGTACCGGTAGATGATAAGTGGTGAGGTACTACTACTGTACTATGGCGTGGCCAAGGGCAAGGTTTCTCTCGTCCAAACAATGGTAACTGACGCCGTAGCCGCGACGGTCCACGAGAAAGCATCAAGTGCTTGCGTCGCTACGAATGTAGCGATGTGACAGGGGGGGTAATGCTTTGCCCACACCCAGTTCCTAAGTACCTGGGTCATGACGCACCCTAGCTAATGCTTGCCTGGGGATGTTTCTCAAGGGCATATATGGCTTAGAATCTCTAGCCTAGTGAAGTCCCCCAATGTCTCAACCGCACCCGCATCCATTTTTTTACAAAAGTGCATATTAGCGTAGAAGTAGTGAAGTAGACGAAGAAGATTCTATAGGCCCTCATGGAGATTATGGGTATCCGCCAAGACATGAACACCGCCGGCAGAGCTCAAGCCGATGGAGCGACTGAGCGCCAGAAACGAACTCTCGAAGATGCGCTCAGATGTCAAGTGTCATATCTCGGACAAGAATGAGTCGACCATTTGCCAACAATCGAGTATGCCCACTATGGATTGGTCCAAGCATCAACCGGCTTGACGCCGTTCGAAGTCGACACAGGCCGCAAGTTGCGCAATCTTGCCGTGAGCGGCTCCTTGCCAAAGAATTTTGCGAAACATCGAAAGGAAGTCATTCGGATGGCTAACGAGAAATTGACGAAGGTGCAGCAACGTCAGAAGGAGTATTATGACAAACGCCGCTCGAACGTGACTTTCAAGGAAGGCGATCAAGTGCTGCTAGCGACTCGCAACATGCCTTTAAAACATGCCCAGATGCTCGACAAATCCGAGCGTCCCAAGCTGGCTCCACGATACATCGGTCCCTTTGACATTTTCCAAGCCATCAATGTCAAGTTGCCTCGTTCGATATCACGTGTTCGACGTTGATCGTATTAGGAGCTCGCATGCGTGGTGATGAAAAATAATCAAATGCGTCCGATTTCCTTCAACTCTAAGGAATGCATGACTCGATCGCTAGGTGCTATTGCTTCCACATATCATTGACAGTTGGTCATGTCAAACATGAGCCCCCTAGATCTCTAAATCAGGATGATGGTGGGGATGATCATTGGGCAGCATTGGCACTTTGTTGCGAGCGTGCAATTCAGTGACTTCCACTTGGAAGTTGATGCTGTATTCCGCGGGCGAGCTCATGACTAGAAATCGTTTCTTGAGGACCCCGAATATCCGTTCGTCGACATTGCACAACATAGCATGACGGAGGACGACAAGCTCCTCTCTTGTACGAAGCGTTTGACTTTATAGGCATGCACTCCTCGAGGTAGTATCTCGATACAGCGTGAGCGACTTAAGTGACAATGCAAAGCCTGCGTCATGATGTCGAGCTTGATGCTCGAGTGAGAGTACTCCTTTTCAAGGGCGTCGGCAAAAAACACAACCATCGCCCGCCGAACCTTCCCTTCCACCCGGCCAGAACGGACGTAAACTCCATGTTGAAGTCGCAAGCAGTCAGCACTTTTGCGTGACGCCTTTTCCTCCTTGGCAGGCTTTCACATTCTTCTTCGGCACTGAGCCAGGAATAGGCGTTCCATATTTTATATTTGTTAGAAATATCATCTTTAGGTGTATATGGTATTATTATTGCGTGTTGGTCTACCGGTAGTAGTTCCAAATTCTTTAACTTCTGCTATATTTTTTACTCTAGTTTTACTTTTCTTAAAATGAATAAGTATTTACTTTTTCATTTTAAGAAGTATAAAACTAATAACCTTTACTATAAATAAATATTACATTATGTAGAAAAATTAAATACACTTCTTGAATTTTTTGATTGATAATAGTTATATTTAAATATTTTTTCTATTCCTTTTGCATAATACATATTTCTGGAGATAATCGGACTTCAACCGATAGCATTAGTGGATAACGCGATGGAGGGGCTCTTACCGGTAGAGCGTAAGCTTAGAGCTAAAAGCTATCTACCTTTAAAGCTATTCGAACTTCCGGATGAATAGGTTTTTATCCGGCAAAAAATAGCTTTTTCACCAAAGGAAAGTTATTTGCACCACAAATAGCTTTTATTCCGGGTTTTTGCCGGATACCATTCAGAAAAAGATATAATTATCCGGAAAAACGAAGTTCTACCAAAATAGATACTATTAATAGTAGCTTTTAGCTCTACGGGGTGGAGATGCTCTAAAGGTATTATAGCTTTTTCGGTCCTAATGAATTGCTGATTATTCTATTATATTATATTTATATAGATATTACAGAATTTCTGGAAAAATAAGAACAAAGACGTACACCTTCCCAACCCACAAAAAGGGTATTTGTATAAAATTATCTCCTGTTATAGTACTTAAATAGCCATTAAAAAAGTATGGAAGAGATTACAACGCATATTGCTAATAAACATACGTATCCATTTTACCCCCGAGAATAGCTCCTAAAAACATTTCTTGCCTTTAATTTTTAAAAAATCATATTAAAAATGAATACATATTTTTTAAATATAGAAAATTTAAGTATGATTCAATTACAAATATTGAAACATTAGGTCAAATTTTATACACATCCTATGTCACATTTCTGGCTTTAAATTGTAAAGAAGCTGAATCAGAAGCGGTTACTGAAACTGTTATTGAAAAAATTAGAGCGTTTTTTCCTTCTAAGTTTTAGTTACATCAGCTACCTACAGCTACATAAATACAAAAAAAGTGGTAATCTTTGTCTATTCATTTAATAGAGGTATTAAATAGATAATTGGTTGTTATATCAGTATTTACTTCGAAGTACCAATACTGTCAATTGGATTTAAATGAAATATTTATAAAATATTTTTTGTATTTTGAAAAAAACATCATGAGGTGTTAATCTATTTTTAATTAATATTGCGAAATTTAAAAGTATATATAGATATAATTTATATTCTTTAAATAAGGAAAAATTATACAGTTGGTATTTTAGAAAATAATGGGCTCGAACCCCGGATACCTTCCTTCTTTGATGCCGTTGATCTGGGCCTCGTGCCAAGGCGTTGTTTGGTACTTCTAAAACCAATTATATAATAATAGAACATATCGTGAACACTGTACAATCGTGCAAGTGATCATTTTACTGATCAACCAAGTATTTACCAAATGACAAAGTCCGGAAATGAATGATCTCGCGTGAGTGCTGGAATCGTTCTCGCAGGTTAGCGCTTGATGTACAATGCCCCACAAAGTACAGGTACAGTGCATTGCGACTTGCTCGTTCACACTGATTTTTCTGTGGGCTTGACATGGCCATGCTCTAGGGCTTGGAATATAGGCGTCAGCATTCGCATGTTATTTTCGAATCTGTCGCCATTTCCGGTCAACAGCTGTTGGGCCTATTTGAGCCTGTCAAGATGAAGACTCTTTTGGGTGTTTCTCGACGTATGCGATGTAGTGGTATTCCATGAAGGTAGCAAGCGGACTTGGCGCTTATACACCACCAAAGCGAGGACAAAATACGTCGTAGCTTGTTTTGCGTAATTCAAAATGCGTGAATGGCCGAAAGAGTCTAGACACCAAGTTTTATTCCTGAAGATATTTTCTTCTAGTTTTTCTAATTAATTTTCGGAAAATATGAATTCTCTTACTCTTCAGATTGTAACAGAATTTGAAAAGTGAGGCCAGAGGCAACCTTACGCTAATCGAAATATTCCATTTTTCGAGATTCTGTGCGTCTGGATGCAACGATTTGGTCAACATTTTTTGGAGCTTTGTGTTCACGTTGAAGTCTTGCAATTCAATTGGAAATCGAATGCTACATACTACATTGTAGACTGTCCGTTTGGGCGGAACGAATGCAATATTTGTGACTCCCATAACTTTTGCCCTAGGGGGTATTTCCTCGATCCAAAGGTATATTTGAATTCAGGAGTTTAACGTGCAGTCCGTGAGGGGTTTTATAATGCCTGGAATCGAATTCAACTCCATCAGGATTGAAATGAAGTTTCAGCACCTAATGGAACATACTTAATCGAAACGGAAATTTAAAATAGGTACTTCGAAGTATACTATACTTGAGTCTTAAAATAAAATTATCGTTAAAAAATGTATAGCATTACTACAGTACATACCTTCATTAAAACTATTGCGAAATTCTAACTATAATAATATTCTACATTATTATAATAGTAGGTTTGTGTTCAAGAATCGTTGCTTGCGAACGTAGAGCAGAGTTTCTCAGTTGGACCTTCAAGATTTTGCGTGCAGAATATGTGGTTGGTAACGAAGAGATTGTAAAAAACAGAATCTAAATCGGCTCACTGGAAATTTTCTTTGCATTCGTCTCGCCCAAACGGACAGTAGTACAATGCAGTATTTTTCCAAAATTTACCTGGTGGGGTGCGCGTCATCTGACAGTGAAGCCTGTAATTTCTGTAAGATGAATCAATTTAGGATACTGTAGGCTTGAAGGTGTGAATTATCGGGATTTTCTCAGTGCAACACTAATTCAAAGGTGTTAATTTTCTGAACCAAACGCGAATGTCTATCATAGATCCTCTCTGTATCTCAACTCCTTATACCGCACTTTTCAACGACATTCCCGCAGATACACTCGACTAATTTGATTGCACTCAAGACGAATGCGTTGGGTGATCAATATTTTACCGAAAGCCGGAGGGAGACCTATATATAATATATTAGAGGTTACATTAAGACTTAGTTTCTCTATTATACTTGCATGCAACCCACAGTCCTTAAAAGTTGGATTGTAAGTTGGATTGTGGCTTATCGCTTGACTTCGCTAAAGAACATTATTCTTCACCCTGTCTTGGAGGTACTCAGCCTTGTCCTTCACCAAGTCTTTCGCTCCAATAGCCTTGTCCTTGACTGCCACGGCTGTGTCCTTCGTAGCGCCATAAGCACTTGATGCCTTCCCGTGGACCATCGCGGCTTCGTCAGTCACCATGGATTGGGCGCCAGAAGCCTTGCCCTTGGCCACGTCATAGTAGTGCGATGCCGTAACTTTCACCGCCTCGGTCTTGTCTTTCGCTGGCTTGTAATAGCGCGATGCAATGTCTTGAGCGATTGCGACATCTTCTTTCGCAACATTTAACAGGTGTGACGCTTTGTCCTGAGCCGCAGCAGCTGCCCCCTTGACTGAATCAGCGTGCTCTGATACCGTCGACTTCGCAGCCCCTGCTTTCGCTTTGGCCGAGCCGTACACCTCCGCTACAGTGTCTTTTGCAGCGACGACGCTTTCCTTGACACCCTCTTGC
>NW_009798275.1:474606-477744 GCF_000520075.1 Aphanomyces astaci | reverse complement strand
ACTGCGACGCAACGACTTCGGCTGAGCCAGCCTTGTCCTTGACTGCCTCTTGAGCTTCGGCTGCCTTCTCCTTGGCAGACTCATAAGTGTGCGACGCATAGTTCTTGGAAGAGCTAGCCTTATCCTTGATGGTGTCTTTCGCATCGCCAACGTTTTTCTTGGCAGTTTCGTAGTACTCCGACACAGTGTCCTTAGCTGAGGTATACTTGTCCTTTATTGCGTCTTGAGCATCCGATGCCTTCTCCTGGATAGCGTTCTGGGCATCCACTGTCTCGTTGGCAGACTCGTAACTGTGTGACACAGCGTCTTTAGCCGACGTCGCTTTGTTGTTGACGACTTGGCTTCCTTCGCCGACTTTGGTCTATACACACATGTCACCATGATGCCTCATCAAAAGTTTCACCGGATTGTACCGTGATATCAGTCTTGCTTCCTTGCTGTCCCATGGTGTGTTTGGAGTGTTTTGGAAAATGAGGTTACTTAAGCGATAGAGAACCCTAAATGGACGGGAGCTTTTTCGGCGTGAGTTTAACAGTAATTCATCGTTGGAAAATCCGAACAACTGTCAAAGCGCAACTACTGTAGGGATATCTTGACATACATCATGATTCGTAGTTTTGGGGTGAGATTTGATAAAATTACAGCCAAAGTACACACGTAGTATTATTGATATAAGGGACCAGAACATCCAGAGTTTTCTTTTTGGATACTATTATACTAACGTTATAGGTAATAGTATTGTTTTACTGTTTATTACATGTGATCAAGAACGAACTACTAGTATATGCAATCTTCTCATGCTTTAACACGTGATTAGCTATTTTTGACACTAATCCATACAGTACTGCCTGAAGGATGAGACCTGCGGTGGTCTCGTGAGAAGGCTGCAGCTGGCCACGTCCACAGAGTTCTCCTATCTTACGGTATAGGAGGCAGACAGCTCGCCATCCGATAAATGCACGCCTTACAGGAATGTTGACTTCTCACTTTCATTGCACGTGGGTCCACCAACCCCGCGAAGGAAACATCGGATTTCCCCTCCAAGCGAGCTCCGGACTGCCCCAGGGATTTCACGTTCCACACTGCGCCCCCCAGGGTGCCGCTACTCTCATCGATCAGGCGCACGTTCTACAGGTTCCTCGCCCTTGACCTAGCTTTCCGATCAAGTACAGTATTGCCATCTCCCAACACAGTAGCTTTGCATGTATAAACTCGTTAAGGCTGATCTGGGTGCACACATACCCAAACATACCCAACCTCCCTCATAAAATTATGCCAAAAACCGTTTTGGCAAGTTAGCAGAAATTTCCCAAAGTCTCAAATCCCATGAAAACCGGAGAAAAGATGTACAGTACTACTGTAGTATCTGCGAAGTTGTCTGGATGCCAGCTGAATTTTGGCAAAATTATTCGATTTCCAATTGACTGTGAAGTGCCTTACTGTTAGACTTCAACGTGAACAAACCACACAAACCTCCATAAAAAGTTGGGCCAAATCGGTCCATTATATTTCTACGACAAAACACCCGATTATCAAGAAAATTGTGGCGTATTTTTTTAAACTTTGTTTCATATTTTTTGTTATACCGCATTGATTGGAAAAAAGCCCGACTTGATGGTGTGTAGTAGGATTTTTGTCCAATCCGAAAAAGGCTAGCAATTTCTTAGGATCTGGGAGTTGAGCGTGCTTGATAATATTACCGTACCATAACTAGTGCCATCCAGGGGCACTAACTGTAAATGGCGAAAAATTGATTATTTCAATTTGGCACATTTTGTTGGAAAAACAGCCATTGTATGCTTTTCTTCGTGGTATCCTGGGGCGTCCTAACACTGTAAGACCCTGTTCGGGCAAAATCATAAGTACTTCGTTGTATTAACGTTAGTAAGTATTGTGCTTTTCAACATTTCTGCCAGTGCTTTTAGCAGCTTTAACGATTGAACGTTTATATAAAGTAAGGTTTCACTTGCTCTAAGCTTATGCATAAAACGAAGCGAATCGAGGTTCTGTCATTCGCTAAAATAGAATACGTTTTTTAGTACAGGTGCAATGGACAAAAACATGGAAGGGCAACCAACGCTGCACTCGGAGGCAGTGGACAGTAGAGTACAGCGATGGTAGAGCGCATTGCAATACACTGTAGCAGCTGCAGAGGAGAGTGTAGTGCAACGATAATAGAGGACGTAATCTACAACACTAATCCGTCCACCAACTTCGCTGCACTCGGATGTCTGGATTACAGCGAACTGATTCGCTGGTTAATGGGCATATAATCGAAATGATATTAAAGTCACTTTTAGATTTGCCATCGAAGTCTACCATATTGAGCACGGTTGCTGACTGTGCAATCTGGCGCAGACAACAAAGAATTCTTTAGCTGTCTTAGTCAAGGTAGCGATTTGACTTGTAGCATGGAACTACCCACGAGCGGAAATGAGTAAGCAGAGCTCGCTGGCGGCGAACATGTGGATTCTGACAGCGATCAATCAAGGTTGACCGCTTAGACAGTTGGGAGTCCAGTGAGAAACTTCCTGGCCGACCTGATGACCGCGCAGGAACACGACCTTACATCGGCTGTTCCGGGTACAGGAGGGATCTACGATAGAAGAGCGACGAGTGTTCATGGCGTCGTATAACGAGTCAATCAACCAGACGAATGTAGTGATGGAGTAATATGGCGCTGACCCGAAACAAGCCCTTGAAGAAGGATGTGGACAGTGCCGTTTCGTGCGTTGGTTCCCATTAAGGCTAAGGAACTTATTAAAAATAATAAATTTGTCATCGGCACAAGCGTTTCGTCGGTTACGAAAAAGAAGCGAAGTCAACCGTGAAACGTGACCCGTCGTGGATGACGCGGCCAAACATTTCGCCTAGCTTAAGCAACAGAGCCACTGAGAGCGGCCGCAGCGCCACCTACGTCTCATGCACCGATTAGTTCGACGACTAGCAGCGGCTGGTTAAAATGTAAAGCAACCACTGAAAAGGTCCGTGAGTGTCCTGGAATCATGAACCAGGAAGACGCGCGACTGCTTAAAACACATGGACGGGCGCTTGGTCAAAAACGAGCCGTGGTGCCGGTCGGGCTGACGCGGACGAGGAGCACCTGGTCGTCATGTAGCGACGATGCGTACGAGTGCC
>NW_009798275.1:438091-447217 GCF_000520075.1 Aphanomyces astaci | reverse complement strand
ACTGGAAAAGCACATGTCAATCGAAACATACAGTCGTACTAAGTAGTACTGTCCGCAAGGATGAGCACTGCAGAGGGCTCTGGGGTCATTGACATGCCTCGTTGCAGCCCGCAATGCAGCGCGTATGATGCGCACTTCTTTGTCGGCCCCACGACCAATAACAGCACCGAATGCGATGGTCTTGTGAGAGGGCTTCAGCTGGCCACGTCGATGGGGATCTCCCATCTTACGGTATAGGTGGCAGCCAGCTCGCCTCCCGACAAATCCACGCCTTACAGGAATGTTGGCTTCTCACGTTGATTGCGCATGGGTCCACCAACCCCACGCATAAACTCGTGATACACTTTTCAACGTAAAAGTACGATGTACTTCGTAGTAAGGAGCTACTGTTTAATAATTTCGTAGTGTTAACGTTACTGGTCATTCGTAAAGGACAGCGGAGAAATTGGTAAATCCGCCGCTTGTTGCCGCCACGGAGCCGGTGGGTCCAGTGGAATCAGGCAGCAAATAGAGATTTTGCGGTTCAGCCGTAGAGGTCCCAAACGTCCAGGTGTCGGACGCGATAGATGTCGCATCTGGCACAGGATCCCCGTAGTTGGTAATTGGTGAGGTGTAAACCCCATACCGTACGTGCCGAGTGAATTGGAGCCCGTTTTCTCGGAGCAAGTCATCGTGTTCAGCTACTGCACTGCGTACAGTACGTTATTAACCCCAAGTGAGCCTCGTAGTTACAGAGGGGGGCTGGCACCCCTGTGGGCATTAAGAGAGCAGCCCCTGAGCCTCCGCAAACCTTGGCCACCGAGAATTAAAATGATTATAGTTTCTTGTTGCGAATTTGCCATTATTCGCAGATCCACTGATCCCCTCCCAAGAAGGTAGCCAAGCTTTCGATTAACGTTAGGTTGGATATCCTGTGTGCGATCCGATTCGCTAGTTAGATTATTGCCTGCCCAGTAGCTGTCTGATTAGGTAATGGTTAAGCCCCAGTGATTGATTACTTTCTACTGGGGGAAATTCACTTTGTAATTTGAAGTTGAGACTCAACAAAGAATTCTTTACTAGCTGCCTGCTACTTGCCGTATTAACTTGGAACAATAAAGTCTCCAGTTAATGAGCTTGCTGGCTCTATAACGCGAACACGGTCGATGGAGACCGCCGTGCAATTTCCTACGCCAAACCAGGCGGAGATGGACGAGAATGCTAAGCGTAGAGCGTGCAGCGGCGTCGTCAAGTCAGTTCAATCGAACGTCCTACGTGACAATCAAGAAAGTCCTACGTGACAGCAAACATTGGAGATTATTGGCTGAAGGAGCCTATCAGCGACAAAGCATTGTTGGAGAAGCGCAGCGGCAACCAGCCCAGTAGGCGTGCAACAGGAGCCGCTAGCACCTATGTACAAGGGCAGCACGAAGCGCAAGCGTTCATGGATAAGTATCTAGCGTACTCGCGACGTGTCTAAGTGCTCATCCGCAGCATTGGTGCTACCACGTTTTTGATACCGTTGGCGGCATGCATTGACCATAAGATTTTGCCGCGTGTGTGCGCACATGATTTTGGAAAGTCGTTTGAAGATATAACCGATAACGACTGGCGAGAATACATTTTATCGGCGCGTGAGGTCTAAAGGTTGGACCTGAACTCGATGGCGAAAGCGATGGTGTCGCTCAAGAGTGACTACTGATTGGCCGAAAGAAAACGACCAAGCTGTGGTGCGCGCGAAGCTGAAGGACAAGGTCAGCAAATGTCGTGCCCCGGGATGCGGCGAGGAATTCTCTATGGCAATGTGGACGCTGTTATTGCCTACGAAGTCCTGTTTCGGCTTTCGTTGGCCCGAAATCCGCCGGTGGATGTAGCGCCGATACGTGTGACGCTTAAGGCTAGCGGCGGAACCGGTGCGGTGCAAGGCGTGCTGCTATTCGAAGGAGCAGCAGAACCTCATGGCCAAGCACGTTGAAGAGTTACAGGCGGCGGGTTTATGCTACCGCAATCCCCGGTCAAAATGGTGCTCGGCACCATTAATCGTCAAGAATTCCGTAGCGAACGATTTTCCAAAGACTGTGGACGTCCGTCCAGTGAATGCACAGACGGAGCGCATCATTCGGCCGATGCCGATGCTGGAGGTAATTTTGGATCACCTTGCCGGTGCCAGTGAGTTCTTTACCCTCGGCTTTTTCAAGAGTTATTGGCAGTTTGCGCTGGACGAAGAGTCGCAAGAAATGTTTTCGTTCCTGACCGACACCACAGTGTACCCGCCGACGCGCGTGCCAATCATCGGTTCAACAAATGTTCCAAGACGAGCTCTACCGCTCGTTGTTGATCTGGTTGGACGATTTGTTGGGCTACGACAAGTCGAAGAAGGGTTTGTTGGCCGCGTTCGAATGCGCCCTGGCCATCTTTGAGTCGCGCGGACTAAAGCTGAGCCCGAAGAAGTGTCGGTTCTTTGAAACCGAAGCGCGCTGGTGTGGCCGAATTTTGTCGTCCGAAGGAGTCAAGCACGACCCGGAACGCATCAAGGCGTTGCAAGATCTGAAGATGCCGGTGACCGGGCAAGATCTGTAGCAATTCATATGCGCCATGAATTGGATGCGCATGTTGATTCCGAAGTACAATGTCATTGTACAGCCGATTACCGATCTGCTGGAGTCGGTGTACAAGGCGGGTGGTGGACGAACTCGACAGAAAGTTGCCAAAGTGGTGTTGCCCGACGTGGGTTGGAACTCTGAGCATGCAGCGTGCCTCACAAGTTGCAAGGATGCCCTGGGCCGTGTGGTGGTCCTCGCCCATCTAAAGCCGGAGCGGCTTATTTGTGTGTTCGCTGTCGCCAGCTATTTGCATTGGGGCGGCGTTGCGACTCAAATTGATCAGGTGGATCGTGCAAGACCATGAGCCGCTGATGTTTTTGAGCAGGACATTTTCTGGCGCGGCGCAACGATGGGCAATCGTCGAAAAGGAGGCGTTCTCGATCGTGGAGTGTGCAGACTACCTGCTCCACAAGCCCGGTGGATTTGCGTTGTTCACCGACCACGCAAACCTCAAGTTCATTTTTAACGCGGCCAGTGTGAACGCCACGATCCCGAAGTACACGGCAGCGGAACTCGATGGCTGGGCACTACTACTCATGGGGTACGATTACATCATTCATGACATCTCTGGTGATGTCAACGTGTGGGCGGATTTGTTGTCCCGATGGGGAACAAATTCCAATCTTATATGCCCCATCGTGGACGTGCCGTAGAAGATTTTGCCGTTGCGAAATGGCGAATTCATTTGGCCAACCATGGCCGAGATCATGGATTATCAAGTCTAAGCCGTTGGAAATGGGGAATTTCCTGTCGCTGAGCTGGTGGAACACCAGGTTGAAGTGGCCGACAACGATGTGCCGGTGCCCAAGACCGCCACTGGAGCGGTGTGGATTTCGACGTCTGTCAGTGACCTGCAGATGCGGTTCTGTGTGGTCGCACATTTTGGTGTGGGAGGACACTGTAGAATCAACGCGACGAAGCAGATCCTAGTGGATCGATTTTGGTCGTCCGACATTGCCTCGGACGTATCGTACTTTGTAGGCCGTAGTTTGCATTGTGCCAGTACGGGTAGTCATGTTTGTCGCCCATTTGGTGCATCGGCACATACCACAAAGCCCAATGAAATCCTTCATTGGGATTTTCTCTACATGGATGGTGGCTACATCCTTGTGGTCAAGGATAATTCAGCCCCAGGTCAAGTGGTTGTGGGAATCCGACGTGCCGATCGCGCAAGTTGTGGAGCATTGTTTGCTGCAATGTTTCAGCGTTTTTACTGAGTGAGTGATCAGGGATCGCACTTCAAGAACGAGGTGATTGCCGAGCTCAAGCATGTGCTGGGGGCACATCATTATTTTACCACGGCCAGATGTCCGTGGGCGAACGGAACAGTCAAAAGTGCGATGAAAACGACCCTCAAGGTGTTCCGTGCACTCCTGTCCAAGTGGTTAATGCAGCCAGACCAGTGGCGGCTGATTGTCCCAGTGGTGATGTTGGTACTCAACCAAAGTCCGTCCGATACACTCGGTGGTGTAGCACCGACTACTGCCATGACGGGAAGCCGAGGGATGTCGCCCTTGGATCGCATTCCAATTCCGGTGGCAACAATGGTTTCAACGTTAGACGACTTGCTGTCGTGGCGAAACAATGACATGGCGGCGATAACAATCGCCTTGGCCAAAATGCATGTGACGGTGGTGGATGCTTCGACAAGAAAGCGTCAGAAAAATCAATGAAAGAAGATCGAAGAAAAAGGCGCGGAAATGCCCCAGTTCAACATTGGCGATTTTGTGCTTTACATGGACGTGTTGTCGATTTCGAACTCAAAGCTAAGTGTTACATGGCGTGGACCAGCTCAAGTGGTCAAGAAAACATCCGATTTGATTTTCAAATTCAAAAATTTGGTGACGGGGGAGGTCGGTAAAGCCTACTGTAGTCGTCTGAAGTTTTACGCCGACGACACCTTGAATGTGACCGAAGAACTGCTGCGCCACATTGCGCACAACGCCGACGGTCATGTGGTCCACCAGTTTCTCGACTGCCCCTACAACGATCGATTGACCTCGTTTAAAGTGTGCCTTCGCTGCCGCGGCCTAAAAGAAATTGAAGACGCATGGGAACGGGCCAATTTGTTCGAAGACATTCCAACTGAGTTCAAGAGCTACGTGCGCTCTAACTAGGCCGATACTCAAGTCAAGGCGATGACAACTGTGTTGGGCGTGACGCAATCGTTGGGGAGGATTGTTGCGAATTTGCCATTCGCAGAACCCGAGTTAGATTATTGGCTGCCAAGCAGCTTCTGATTAGGTTAGGGTTAAGCCCCAGTGACTACTATTTGCCATAGGGATGTGGTCCCGTTGTGATTCCCAGCGCAGGATCTGCTTCCAGTATGTAGTGCACTTGGCTCCCGCGACACCGGGGAAGAACGTGTCGATGGTGGGCTCCAAGGAATGTTCTTTGCGCCCGTTGATTATATGAAGCTTTTTCTCGTAGGTATGGTAGAGGTTTTTGTGCTTCTTGGGCGTTCGCTTGATTTGCTTGGTACTAGGACGCCCAGTGCGTCGGCCATCGAGCTAAGTTGGCGCCATTATTCTTGCAACTTGCCGCCTTTCTGCAAATCAATGCAGGATTTGCAAAGTTTCATGGGTATAGTTTACGAACGAGGTATTTCAGAAAATAATATATTGGCTGAATAAGTATTTACAGATTTTTTCTCTTCGCAACTGACATATACCTGGGAACCGACAATTTTCAGGGCATGGGATTGGCAGGTCCGACAATTTGCGTTATGTAATTGGTTGACCGACAACATTCATACATTGATTGGACAACCTACTTGTCGGGTGAAAACATATCATTTACATTAAACATGTACAGCCTATGATTGGACGGTTATGGAATATCAAACTAAAAATACAGGGCGTCGCTTCATCTTGCACAGAACAAATTAATCATTCGACATCGTGAGCGCAACCACCGTACCATCCAAAGCAACAATTCAAGGTTCATTTCGCTCAACTTCGACGCTACGAACGTACAAAACGTACCAAAAACAGTTCTTCACGTTCTGCGAGAACGTGCTTGCAATTGAAGCACGCACAGCAGGCCCTGGATCCTGCACGGAATTTTTCCACCACCTTGGACGGACGGCACGGACTGTTAACTCTGCTAAGACAGCTCTGGTTGCCTACTTCGCTGACCTCAAAAGGGACCCCAACCCAGCCCTGCTCAGCACTGCTTGGATGTTGAATCCAAGCAGTACGTTGTGGGATTGCAAAAATACAACCAAAAACACAACATTGATGACGAGAACAAGGCACATCCTCTTTCGGTGTTTGAGTTGTCGTGCTTGATCAACTCGTTGTCAACTGCCCACCCCTTTCGTGGTTCTCTGTTCCGCTTCATGCTCAGTGCCAGCTATCTTGGAAGTTTCCGCATCAGCGAGATGTTGAGTCTTACCTGGGACGATGTTGCTATGCACCAAGATGAGCACACCGAGTATGTATCGGTCAGGCTCCGTTGGCACAAGAAGGCGAGCGTGCAAAGCGACTGCCAGGTATACAACCTCGTGGACGAGAAGTCATTTCCATGTCTACGTGTTTGCGGATTGTTTCGCGACTACCTTGGTCTCGTCAAGCGAGTCAGTCCAAACTTAGCAACTCAGTCATTTGTGTTCCCTGCTTACACCCTCGAGGCCACTGGTACACCGAGGCTGAACTGGTATAAGAACCTTGAGCAAAATCAAGTGCGGTTGTTCATCAAAAACGCCGTCGAAAGATGCTCTGAGCTACCAACAGGTAATTATTTGTGCTCTAACTAGTAATTTCTTATTTATATTTACGTTAGTATCCGATTTTCCTTGATTTTCCAAAATTATAAAAAAATTCTAGGGATAACTTTACACATCTTGAGGCGGGGTGGCAGCTTTTATCGGGTATTTGAGTCTCCCGAACGGCGCTTCAACTTTAGGGAGCTGATGGCATGGTGCCGTTGGGAAGATGCAAAGACGTGTTGTCAATACCTCATTACACGGAGTATTACTAACGAAGTTGACCCCAGAAACCTATTGCGCGTCAAAGTTGCCACGGCTACCGATGATAGCAACGTCGGCTCAATGAGCGTAGATGCTCTATGCGATGCAATTGTAAAGCGTCTGAATAACCATGGCACCTCACCGCATGCCAGCGGCATTCATGCCGCCACAGAGTCTTGCCGATCACTGCCTGCTTCTGTTGTGAAGTCTCAACGGCAGACTACCCTCGATGCATTTGTCACGCATGCTGTTATCACTACAGCAAGGTCAGCCAAAGACGCGTGGATTCAATGGTTTACAGGGGACGCTGTTGTGGGCCTCTTTCAGCCTGTGCGCTCGTTCGGCAAGGAAACGATCAGAGCCAATCGGCGAAAGTACTCGGAGCGCCTGACCCTGTCGCTTGCCTTTTCAAAGTACATCAGCTATGAGTTGTTTGAGGCGGCGTATGAGGGCTACACAAGCACTTACAGTGATGCCTTGGATAAAGTCCGTAAGAGAAAGCGTGAGGGAAGATTGTAATGAAATCTTGGGTAACGTTACTTGTTTTGCAAAGTCTGGTGTTGTTGAAAAGAAGCCAATGAGAGTGCGTTCTCTGAATTCTGTTTCGTCCAATTAAAACCATGTTGGGTTCAATTGTCGGGGGCGACGAATTATACTTCCTCCGTTCCTATTGTCCGCACAGCAGTCTGGTGCTGTAGACTTTGGATAGCGTTGAAGAAACCAAGGTCATGGACGTTGAAGTCCGGACTCATTGCTGGCTGCGCGACCAGCTGTATGTTCCAGCCGTTCTTGCGGCTGGCAGCCACCACCTCTGCGTCGTCAACAGCAACATGCGGTCGCGCGTTGTCTTGCTGCAGGTAAATTGTCCCACCACGCCGCCCAGGCCACTTCGCTTGGATAGCTGGTATAACCTTGTCAACCAACAGTCGACGGTAGATGGGCTTTGTCACCGTCATGGCGACAGTGCCGGGCGTGCCACGGTCACAATTCTTGCTCCGACGTGCCGTCACTTTGGTTTCGACGATGGGCACAGTCCAATCTTGCCATCCCACTTGACGCGCCGTCCAAAGTCAAATCTAGGCCGCGCAACCGCACACAAGAACATCACCTTAGTGATGTGGCGCTGGGATTGGACCTTCCGTTGGGGAATGGGTTCATCATGTCAAAGGTAGTAGCGGCGATTGATTGGAGTGATGTAGAACCACTTCTCATCGAGGTGCGCATAGTCCAACATATCATACCACACACAAGAGCGACCATGACCCGACCGCACTAACTTCTGGACGTAGTTGAAGCGGTCGGACTTTTGCTTGACGGACAACATGGGCTTCACACGGCTCGTGCGGCGGCGAAGTTTGTTGGCCTGCAGGAGATTCCAAAGCGAAATCTTGGGTATCCCAGTTGCAGCCGCCAATGAACGGAAGTTGGATCGTCGGTACGACGGCTTACTTGTCACGACGTCTCGTACACTGTTACCATCGTGCTTGCGGGTCGCACCACAGCGACCTCTCTTCTTTGACGCAACCTTGGCGCATCCCGTCTCAGCAGCCGTATGGCAACCTCGGAGCCAAATGCGGGATACGGTTTGTCGCGAGACATTGAACGTGCGCATGAGCTCCTTCATGTCCCCGGAACCGACACGGCCGTTCTTCTTGAGCTGTAGAAGACGATGGTACAATGCCGTTCGTTGGTCGTCCGTGAGTTCACGACCGGTCGCAGACCTCGCCATGCTGAATGTTCGTTGGAGTTCTTCCAGATCGGTTCCGTTATGTACGCGTCAAGAGCAAGCGTTTGCGCGTGGTTTGAGGACCAACGGATGAAAAGTGACTGAGTAACGTATGTTTTTAGTTTTTCGCTGTCCGCGTCGAAAGTTCCAGAACCCACATCTTGATGGGTAGAGGTAATATAAAAAAACTAAAAATACTGCGTTGCAGAGAATTTCATTGGATATCGATTGGGCGTATTCGCAAGTCTTTTCGAGATTTTTTGACTGAAATATGGTTTTCGAAGCAACTTCACACAGGTATTCCTGAACGGAGGAAGTATTAATATCTATCTACATGTCAACTACAAATGTAACAGTAAAACAATGCAGCGCGTATGATGCGCACTTCTTTGTCGGCCCCACGACCAATAACAGCACCGAATGCGATGGTCTTGTGAGAGGGCTTCAGCTGGCCACGTCGATGGGGATCTCCCATCTTACGGTATAGGTGGCAGCCAGCTCGCCTCCCGACAAATCCACGCCTTACAGGAATGTTGGCTTCTCACGTTGATTGCGCATGGGTCCACCAACCCCACGCATAAACTCGTGATACACTTTTCAACGTAAAAGTACGATGTACTTCGTAGTAAGGAGCTACTGTTTAATAATTTCGTAGTGTTAACGTTACTGGTCATTCGTAAAGGACAGCGGAGAAATTGGTAAATCCGCCGCTTGTTGCCGCCACGGAGCCGGTGGGTCCAGTGGAATCAGGCAGCAAATAGAGATTTTGCGGTTCAGCCGTAGAGGTCCCAAACGTCCAGGTGTCGGACGCGATAGATGTCGCATCTGGCACAGGATCACCGTAGTTG
>NW_009798275.1:425384-431246 GCF_000520075.1 Aphanomyces astaci | reverse complement strand
GTTTCTCAATTATTCACGCATAGTAGTACTGTCCGCAAGGATGAGCACTGCAGAGGGCTCTGGGGTCATTGACATGCCTCGTTGCAGCCCGCAATGCAGCGCGTATGATGCGCACTTCTTTGTCGGCCCCACGACCAATAACAGCACCGAATGCGATGGTCTTGTGAGAGGGCTTCGGCTGGCCACGTCGATGGGGTTCTCCCATCTTACCGTATAGGTCGCAGCCAGCTCGCCACCCAATGAATCCACGCCTTATAGGAATGTTGGCTACTCACGTTTATTGCGCATGGGCCCACAACCCCACGAAGGAAACCGCGGACTTCCTCTCCAAGCGATCTCCGGACTACGCCAGGGACACGTTCCACACCGCACTCCCCCGGGCACCGCTACCCTCATCGATCAGGTTGCACGTTCTACAGGTTCCTCACCCTTGGCCTAGCTTTCATGTCAAGTATGACAACCCCACAACACAATAGTTTGGAATGTATAAACTCGTTAACGTCACGGGAAGTCAAACGCAAGTCAACTATACATAAGAATAGGCTTGATTATAGTATGGTTTCGTCCAGGTGAGAGATTCTATCACCCAGTTCTTCAAGTTACGAGGTACAGCTGTACTGTAATCAGAAATAGCGTATTTTTAATCACTTTTAGTCTATCACCTGGGATAAGCCAATCATACGTCAGTATGGTGTACTCTTATTGGTGCATTCTCTTGTTTAATCCAATCGAATATGTATTGGCTAATATATAGTTGTTCTTTCCTCCTTTTATGAGTTATTATTGGCTTAGGCCCAGGTGAGAGATTCTATCACCTTAACCCTAATGGACGGGAGCTTTTGATTCTCATAAAATTAAACTAAAAACCGTGTTGACAAGTCAGCAGAAATTTCCCAAAGTCTCAAATCCCATGAGAAAGCGGAGAAAAGAAGTACCTATGAAGATGTCTGGATGCCACCTGAATTTTGGAAAATTATTTGATTTCCAATTGACTGTGAAGTGCTTGAGACTTCAACTTGAACAACACAAACCTCCTTCAAAAGTTGGACCAAATCGGTCCATTATATTTCTACCACAAAACAACCGATTCTCAAGAAAACTGTGGCGTATTTTTTTAATTGTTTTATATTTTTGTCACCACATTGATTGAAAAAAAAAGTCCGACTTGGTGTTCGACGCCTGGCAACGGCTGGTTGAAATGTAAATCCACCACTGAAAAGGTCCGACAGTGTCCTGGAATCATGAACGAGGAAGATGCGCGACTGCTTAAAACACATGGCCGGGCAATTGGTAAAAAACGAGCCTTAGTGCCGGTCGGGTTGACGCGGACGAGGATGAGGACCTGGTCGTCGTGCAGCGACGATGACACCTGTTGCTGAGCAATTTCTCGAGTTAACATCGTTTGTCATAAAATTTGACAAACATTAATGTTAACTAATGTTAACTTGATGCTGTAATTCGATGTTATCTTTTCAAATTGAGACATTCCTATTTTATTTTAAATATATACTTTTCCAAAAAGCATCGTAACTGGCGAATGGCAGCGCTGCAACTTGGACGAAAGTGACAGTGAGTTGCGCGGAAGAGCTGAGCGAGTCACGGCGGTGCGTATGAGCGTGGGTACTGTGGCGGTGGTGGGTAGTCGTGCCGATGGGGGTCCCCTTGGACCCCACCGAGCGGAGCGGCAGTGGACTTGCTAACATGGCGGCACCGAAATGTATATGTTACCGAGTGCTGGTGGCATGTTCTTACTTGTCCTACACAGAACCCAGGGAAATTCTGCTGTGTTCGTCGTTCGCTTGAGATCGAGGTCCTTCAAATGAGAGGACGCCTCAGATCTATCTTTGCAAACGAATGATGCGTTGTGATTGGTCCACATCACTTCAAGTGCGTTTGGATTGGCTATTTGCTGACATATGAGTGCCGTTAAGGTGGGCCGCGAGAACTTACGGCCACGGTGGATGGTGTCGATCCGGTCCGAGCCTCGCTATGTACTCGGATGCTAACCTGTCGGTTGAATCAGGTGGTCTAGTTTTAGCGTTGTTGGCGGCGCGTGCATCTCCTCAAATTATGGTCATGGGGCCCATGACCCTCTAGCCTTATGGCACGGATAGGCGACCAATCATCGTGACGAAGCAAGTTCGCCTTGGATGCCCTAGAGATCAACACGGGGTGTGCACCGCTTATGTTACGTGGCCTTCGTGTTTGACTCGACGAAGCTGAGGCTGCCGTGGAGCTGACCCTTGATCTTGCGGTAATCCTGAAGCTCGTGTATAGTAAGCATACCGCTACTTGAGAACGCGCTTCGGTAGCAGGCGATATGGGACTTCCCCGATCAACCGGACACAACGCATGTCGTAGCCATGCATCGGACGCTCCGCACGGAAGAGCTGTCCGACGATATTGACGACAAGGAAGGCATGTGTTGCGCGACGCCAGAATTGCGGACGATACCTAGCCTGGTCTAGGCAGTTTGTACCGTCTTGATGGCCAAGGTGGCCGAGACAGCATCTAACGGCATGGAAGAATCTGTCGTTGAAGTCCTCCAAGAACTCCTGCTGGAGTTTCAAGATGTTTTCCGACTGAAGTTTGGGTGAGATCCTCCAGTCCGAGTGGAGCCTTTGAAGGTGTACCTCATGCCTGGGGCCATACCGGTGAAGTCAGGGCCCAGGCGTTACCCTCCGACCCACATATGTTTCTCGAGAATTATGTGTAGGAGTTGGAAAATGCGGATTTAGTGTATCGGAACACTCGGTTACGTTGGGCGGCTGCCCTGAGGATGGTCCCGAAGAAATACCCGAGCGACCTGCGGATGACGATTGACTCGATTCCAACCAATACGTGCACCGAGCGGATGCCTAACCTCGATGTTGCAATGGGCGTGCTGAAGGACTCGCGCGTCTACTTTACGCTAGATTGGATGAAGGGCTAGTGGCTACTGCCTTTACACCCCGATTCCCAAGAGTATTACTGCTTGATGATGCCGGTCGGTGTCGTTACGCCGACCCGGGTGGTGATGGGGCTGTATGACGTAGTGGCCTATTGCCAAGGTGTGGTCGACGAACTGTTCGGCGATTTGCATATGCACGGTGTCCTCGGATGACTTGACGACCTGCTGGGATGCGCCGAGAAGAAATGTTTTTTGTGGGCCTCGGGGGAGATTGAGATCCCTGACGATGCCTTGGACATGCAGGTACACATATGTGTGGCTCATGCCAGCTGAGGTTGAGGGCACCTTGAACGAGGGCAACACATGCGGCCATTCGTCCGTGTTTAACTTCATTTCGCTGAGCAGCGCTTTCACGGCGCGCAGCACTAGTCCGTTGACGACTTCTACAGTCCCAAGGACTGTGGGCTGTCGTGATGTGATGGTGGGCACCTACCAACTTCCAAATCTTCTCGACCACTTCGTTCTTGAAGTGAGAGCCGCCATCTGACACCCACGTGTAAATGCAACCGAACGTGGTAAACGACGTCATCAGGCTCTGAGCGGTCGCGGCGGCGTCATGGTTGAATGTTGGATACCGCTGATCATAGCGGCTGTCGGCCACTCGACGTCCACTTGTTGCAGAGGCGACACCACATGGATCAACTTGCAAACATTCGCGACTGGTTGATCCGTCGGAGTCGAACCCCATCGGCTCAGGTGGTCGCACCTTACATTTGCGGTACCCGAGCCGCACTCAATGGTGTACGGGAAGGTCGACATTACCATCGACCATCGTGCAGCTTGTCGGCCTGGTACTTGGCCGTGTTGGCGTTCGAGCCAAATGGGTTGACGATGTATACCAGGTTACGGTGATCCGTAAACAGACGGAAACCACCCGGGCGTACAACCAGGTAGTCGAGTCTCTTGCAACGGTTTAAGGTCGAAGTCCAAAGTACTTCCCTTTTCACGCAACAAATTGCCCAAGTCGTCGAGGCCTCTGGAACGAGTGCACTCCGACGTGTGGGGCCCAATCAATATCCCCTCTATCTCTGGGGGTCGATATTTTGTCACGTTCATCGACGACTTTACCCGATACACCTTTGTGTACATCATGCAAAAGCGCGCGGACCTGTACGACAAGTACAGCGCGTTCTGTCGCGACGCACGGCAGCGTTATCGCTCCGACGTCATCGAGCTTTGCTACCATCACTCACCACCCAGTGAGTTCGAGGAAATCCAAGCGCTCCAAATGGACAACGCTAAGGAGTATGTTAAACTCGGGGCCCGTATTCAAAGCGAATACGGCACCCGCCTTACGTACACGAATGCCTATACCCCGACCCAGAACCCTGTGGCCGAGCGGCGTATGGGCATGATCGTCACCATGGCTCGCTCTATGCTACTGCATGGTAATTTACCACAGTTCTTGTGGGGCGAAGGCATTTCCCACGCAGTGTTCCTCATGAACATACTGCCGTCCAATAGATGCACTCAGGTAGTGCCGCCAGGAGGGCCTAGGCTAAGTGGCTATCGCTGAGGGGTCGCCCTTCCAGCTTCTCCACTGCCGTTCGCATCTTGTCGAAAGCTTGGAGGTTGACATCCAACGACACGTGAGAATTGAACTTGAACGTGTGTAACCGTTGGTAAACGGAGATGGCCGTTGATATGTCGTTGTTCGTCGCCGGAGAACTTCCGCCGAAGCGACGAAATGATGCAATGCGCACATTCGTCGCAAATCCCGGCAGCGGCATCGAGCTGGACCGTGGGGGACAAGGAGGCTTAGACCAGCGCGCATGAGCGCGCGATGGCCGTCTTCTCCAACTTGATCAACTCATCCACGTGGTTACGGATGGACTTCGCGATCACCTCGTCCGTCGAGCGGTTGTCCACGAGCCACTTGGTAAGCTCCGGACCCAGTGGTGGGTGGGCGTCGAGCGTAAGTGGTGGGAGAGGCTGTGAGCCGGCAGGCAGTGCAGCCGCTTCGGTTTGGTGTAGCCGGATGCGCTTACAATCATTGAGTAGCACCTTGTAGGCTTGACGGAGTCCTTTCATGGACGTGGCCGTCTCGACTTGTGCGCAGTGAGTCGCCGTCTCGGTGAGATCCTCATCGGAAAGGATGACGGAAATGGGTTCAAAGAACCACTCGTCCAAGTTCTCGGCGTCGAGGAGGCGCTGCGTGAACGGTAGGGCAGTGCGAGAGGTAGCGTGTGGAAGGCTCATAACCAGTGAAGAGGGCAGTAGGCAGGAACAGACACGTGGGAGGCAGAAGGAATAACTGGAAGTGTGAATTACTTCGAAGTACTTCTGACTGGAAAGAACCAGCCAATCAAAACTAACTATGATTAACCACGACATCCAATGATGTTCCGTGACCAATGTCTGCGCTGACTTCTACTTTGAGGAAAAGCATCTAGAAGGCACAAAAACCTCCTACACAGCTAGCAGACGCTGACAGGGCAGTGGGGATGTTCTCTATCAGAACAGGGTGTTCTGACTTTTCCAATTACAACATGGGGGAATATGATCACTTTGCGGACACCGTTCAGACAATTTCAACTTGACATTTATATTGGACTTAAGGGGAACATATTTTGTCCGAACGAATATGTTCGGACATACTTGTGTATTGTATACACCCGCATAAGAACGATCAGCTTTACAGAAGCAAGGGACGACCGAGCATCCGCCCACAAAATTGCGCGCATCGCAGCGTAGCGGAGGTCGTGTAACGGGGTCTGGATAACATCCGGACACGACATCCCATTGGTCAGTTCCAATCCTGACCCGAAAGGACACTTGGCAATCCAAGTGTCTTGAATCACTGGCTCTGCGACATCCGCAGCAGCACCATTCATTTGACATGAATGGCATGACTGGCGCGCAGCCGCGCGCCAAGGAAACCAGCTCGGAGATAGCTAGTTCTCTCAGTTAAC
>NW_009798275.1:400219-408975 GCF_000520075.1 Aphanomyces astaci | reverse complement strand
ATATTTAAATTGAAAGTGACTTTTAAATTGCCATCGTACTATAGGAAACGTCTCTTGGCTTTCAAGGCAGTATTATTCGGCCGTTTCAATTATAATTTGAGGTGGCTGGATTATGTAGTTGTACCAATAACAGGCCAAAATTTGACGGTATTTCGAGCAAAATTGAAGAAGTTATGAAAATTTGGGAGACGGTTCGCCCAAACGTACGGTATATCGATGAACCACCCACATCTTGACCAAACGTATGAAAATCACCCAGTACGAGATATCCAAAGGATAAATTTTACCAGCACATATATTAACCATGGCCCTTAACTTGGTAGACCACCCACCTCGCCATGAGTGATCAATCAGTCCGATCTATCCCACGTGACGTTGGTAAACCTCTTGCCCCTTTTCATTGGCCACACTGGCATGTTGTTTGATCTACATCACGATATCAGGATTAGTCCTCATCATGGAGCCCCCCACCTTGTCTACTGCATCCGCTGCTTTGTCCTTGATCGTGTCGCGGGCACTCGTGGCCTTCTGTTTCGCCGAGTCGTAGTACTCGGACGTTTTGTCGCGCAACTTTTCGTCTTGGCGCTCCAAGTCGCTCTTGGAAGCATCAGCTAGCCACTTGGGGTCTTGGCTAGTGAACTCACTCTTTGCTGCAAACGGGGACGTCCTGTCGCTATGACCCTCGTATCCGCTCTGCTTTGAACCAGGCGTCTTGGCTGTATGGGTCTCGTACCCGCTTTGCATCGGACCAGAGGGGTGGTTGGGGTCTTGGACGAACGAATGTTTCCTGACCTAACGTTATCACAACTTCGTACGTCGTCGCAGGCAAGTGCTTCAGATTATACCGTGTCCTTCAACTTCCCCAGCATGCCCTTCTCATTGTCATCGCGTTCTTGTTGCGCCATGGTGGTTTGGGGAATGAGCAATCTTGGTCCGAGGGCCGCCACTCCAACGGCCACGACTCGTTGGACAACACGATTTCAAGTAGGGCGACATGTCTCGAAAGATTCCACTACTGTAACTGTGCCACTGCTGCAGTCGGAAAGGTATCAAGAACGGGTCGATACCGATGTTGGCTTCCGCAGCATTATTCATCCATGGCAAGCGTGTACTCGATGACTAAAACTAGTACGAATGTTCTACACGGTGCCAGAATCTCAACCAGCAAGACCACGCTTTTCATGTGTATTTGGATTCGTGGCTTCATCTTAACAATGTCGCGAGGGCCAGGCCAACCCTTGCGCTACCATTTAATGCCAAACGGATTCGCCTGCTCCATCTTGGGCACAGCGTGGTACCGCGTATGCAGCAGCGACTGGGCCTTGGCGGAAAACACTTGGCCGTCCAGGTACGTGTTGTACACGTGGGCGACGGCGGGGTTGGCGGCGACATCGCGAAACTCCGCGTCCCGGAACACGTGGTTCACTTTTTCCACCAGCGCCTTGTTGCCGGCGGGGGTTTCAGGCTTGATTTGCCCCCCCCCGTTCAAACATCCGCCTACGTCATCCTTGTCAACCAACTAACTATTCACTAACAACATACCTGGACACGCCATAATCTCGACGAAATGGTACGGGCACTTGTGGCGCTTGACCTTCATCAACACGGTTTGGATATTGCGAAACCCATACGCGAGCGCAAACCGCAGCACTTCGACGCCGCCCACATTGAGCGACACTTCCTTGAAGTCGGCGTTCCGGCCCATCACGTACGGCAGGTCGTCGGGGCAGTCGACGTTGAACAGCTCCTTCGCCGCGTATCGAAAGATGTGCTCCAAGTACCCTCCGCTCCCAATCTCCCCGGACGTGGTGCTGCTGCTCAGCACATGTGTTCCACCTGAGGCCAACCCGCTCCACAGCACTTCGTCGCTCGTCAACGTGGCTTCGTCCAGCGAACCCAAATCCACGCCATGCAACATATCGAGCAGTTCCGACGCTGCCAGCACACAGTCGACGTCGCGGGTATCGGTCGCAGCGTCCAAAAAGTCGTTTCGCGACGCTTCGAGTTTTTTATCGTAGCAGGGCATCACTGTGCAATGGTACACCGGCTGACCGGTGGCCAGCAGCCGCTTGACAAGCGTGCCGTTGATTTGCTGCGGGGATTTGGTGGTGCTAATGTACGGAATGGCGTTGGCGTTCGACTTCTCGGCGTAGCACACCCACCCTGGACACGACGACGTGAGCATGGGCAGCGCCACGTGCGCAGGTGGCTCATCTGTGGCCGCGGCGTCGTAGTAGTCGGTCTGGGTTGATGACACTGGCCGGGACGACGGCGGGCGGGACCATGGAAGCGTCTGACGGTGGCGGTACCGAGCGATGAATTCTGCGCGGGCCTCCAATAACGCGAGGTCGGCGGCGCACGCCGAGTCCAACACGACGTGAACGCCAATCTGTCGGAAGTACGTGACGAGCTTTCTGTGGCAGACAGCAATGGGCAGGTTGAAATGAGCCGCAATGGACGCGCGGGCCTGGGGAGACAAAGTCACGACGAATTGCATGGCATGGCGATGGGTTTGAAGCGCGGCCAAGAACTCGGCGGCACTTTGTTGGGAGATGAGGATGGATTCTGCCGATGTGACGCAGCCACTGCATGCAAGGCAGTCGTTAAGAGACACCATGGCGGTGTCTTGGCTCGAGCTGCGAATGAGATTGGGCTCGATCGCGACTTGGTGGATGCCGCTGTAAATGTCGCTGTCCAAGTTGACCTGGGTCGGCTCTTTGGACTTGTCCTTGCCCGTAAGGAAGAGTGGGTTCACGCATGCTTGTGACGGCGCGATGAAGTCGTCGAGATCTCCTAGAAATACAGATGCCTGCATGGAGCTTTCATGAGCAACTGTTGCCAGCAGTTGTCCGACTTCCTACCATGGTGGTGGATTGCTGCCGTCGTTTCTTCTCAAATGCAAAATGCGATTGGTGTCAAATACGAGCATTTGATTCGCTATATTAAAGCCAATGACACCCAGTACTTCTGAATCTGACGTTTTCATTTGTGAAAATCTACCCAATCAACGTCATCGAAGTTCACGGAACATTCAATCTTGCTTCGATCGACAAGCGCAGGTGCGTAACGATGGAGGGTCCAAAGCATAGCTAAACGTTGGATCGACATGATGAGCTCCTCCGGCAGTCGTCACCGCGACAACCTAGCCCGACAGAACGCCCGTGGGAGCCCACGCGTCGTACTTGCCATTTGTGAATAGATTGATGTTGCTGGACGCTGCAAAGGCTTCGACGCCGCTATAGACGACCGACGATCACAGGGGACATATCTTCACGTCCCAGTTCTCCACGCATTCCCGCTCGTCTTCTATCTGGTTGTGCATTTGCCGCCGAAACAAGTCGTTGTCGCCACCCCTTCATGTCCAACGGGGTGTCAGCGCAGTTCAAGTAGTCCCAAAAGTCGTCTTGGTCGTCGTCGACTTCTAATGAAATGGGATCGTTCCTGTTAAATTGTAGTACACATTCGCATTGGCAATCAAGGCATCCCGCAGCGCTGTCGACTCCTCCAGTAGCTCCGCTATGAAGCAGCGTGCTTCGCGAATCTGGCACGCCGGCAGCAAGCGCTATCCGCTGGTCATGTAGCTCGACGGGTAACGTTAGGGGTAGTTTCCCATGGTCAACGTATTGTTAGCATCTTTGAGCCGTGTGGTCAGTGTGGCCACGTCGTCGAGGGGGTCACACAATCAACACTTGAGCTAAGCTGTGCGCCTCGATGCTGTAGCTCCAAAGCCAATCAGCACCGGCCAAACGATGTTAATCGCGCATCGGGGCGATGAGCCAGAAGGGTCAAATTCAAGGAAGCTCAGCACTGGAGCAGACGAAACAATATAGCCTTGCACCAAATGAGGTACTTTAGGCGCATCCAGGCTGCCGTAGGACCCGCCAAAGACCATTACATAGTCGGCCATTGCATTATTGAGACGAGCAATGCGAGCATACTGGTGACGGGGTTGATTCGCCCGCTCCGGGGACATGGCCAGGCCAAAGTATCGAAGTTCTGCAAACACGAGGCGGACGCCCAACAACGAAGCCAAAATCGAATTACAGCTGAGAAAAGTAGTCGCAGGATGTGTTGAAACGGTTCAAAGGCTGGAGGATGGACAGTTCTTGGCAGCGACGGCGGAGGTCGTTTTCAAACGAGACCGGACTCGAGAGGGATTCGGCGGCACGACGTGAGCGAGCGATAGTGAGCATGATAAGATCAACGAAATCGCTGAAGGATGACAAAGTGGGTGGCATATGATCGCAGCCTGGAGATACTCGTCCACAAGGTTGGACGGGGAAGTAGCGCGGCGTGGGCGTACAATGGTCGTTTGGGCAAAACTTCAACTTAGTAGTCGATTTGGATAGGTCAATTCATTACAGTATAATTACGACAATGTGATTGGATGTTATCAAGCCAATCCAATCGTTCCACTGTTGCGCTCCGCGAGTCCGAACACACACACATGCCTATGACGATGGCATTCCTTCTTGTCATCATGCTTGGAATGTGTGCATGTACGCGCAATGACACGTGCAATGATGTCATTGAACATCCCATAGGCACTAGCAGCTCGCCCCTACACCACAACAGATGCGACGGAAAGGACATCTTGAGTACATGTACGTGGCGATATATTCGGCATAACGTTAGTTGCAAGGTTCTAACGCGTCCCGTTTCAGTAGGCGATGGTACTCCTGACAACTCTGGCTCCGGAAACCAGTTCCAATCCCCAGGGCTCGCTGCAATGCCCAATCATTCACTCCTTCTCTCGACGCCACTCCACGTCGCCGCCTATCGTGGCCGATCGGTGCGTATAGTATTTAACGGTAGTTACATCATTACATGTGCGTAAACTAGGATGTTATTCAATGGCTCTTGGAAGAAGGGCACGACATCAACGCACGAAACCTCAATGGCGCCACTCCGCTGCATGTGGCAGCGTTGGCAGACGAAGGCGAGGCCGTGATGTCGCTGCTGGTGTCCAACGGGGCAAACGTCAACGCGATCAACTCGACGGGGTCTACACCTCTGCATGTGTGCGCTCGACTCAACCGTGTGCATGGAGCCGCCATCCTATTGACCCAGGGCGACGCAAACATACATGCCGTTACTGCCCAGGTTAGACTCCCAATTTGTGAGATATTTCATTGCCTGGTGTAGCTGGATACTGCATTACATCTGACGCCGTCGACATCGGCCATGGCAACACTACTCTTGGGATGTGTAAGCCTGCCTGCCTGCCTTGCCATCGAGTGTTGATAGCTTTGCGTCATATACTGTCATTCTAGGGAGCTGACCCGACTGTGCGAAATGCCCTCGATCGACTGGCATGGACTCCACTTGGCAACACTGGAGGAATAGGGCCATGATACAGTAGTTACTACTATGCTAACACGAAGAGCGGTTGTGTAACGTTTAATAATCAATGCATGCATTCGGGAATGCTTGGCTATACAAACCACGCCGTACATGTTTGTCCGTTTTCAATGTCATGAAATGACTTAAATGCTCACTTTCGCAATCAACGACGCTCAAGGATCGATCAAATATTTACTTTGCAAGCAAGCTTGCCCCCCACCACCGCATACTCTTTGCACGACGCGGCGTCTTTCAAGTCGGCGGCGAACGCCAGCGTCGGCGTGGCTGCCTTGACACACGAGGCAGGATACAATCCACCAACCGCCGTGCGATTGATGTAATCGCATCGACTGAGCATGGTCTTATCGTAGACCATGATGCAGCTCTCCATGTAAAACGGAGAAAACACCACTTGCGGAAGAAAGTATCCTTTGACGGCAACCCCCGCGGCCGCGGCTTGCGCTGCGTCGATCCACGGAAGGACTTGACGGTTGTTGGACGGGGAATAGCTCCATCCGTAGTAACATTGCCCGCAGCCCCGAACGTTGTGGAAGGTGTACTCCCGGTACGTTTTGCAGCGGAAAGCGTTCACGGCCACTTTGGTCGACACTGCGGACGAGCACGACGCAATAGAATCGAACGCTCGGCCGTCCAATGTCCACACCTTTGATTGGCATTGGGGGATATTGACTGGGATTTTGGTCGAAAACTCTGTGACGGTGGTGCTGATTTGAACGGACACTCGTGGCGGCAGGGCGGTCGTTGGTGCGGATGTGGCCACGTCTGCGACGGCAAGAAGCACCGACAGCATCATGGCCGCCGACATGGGAACCGCGAAGGTATGAATCGGGGATTTCCAACACGACCGGTTGCGTGCCTTTTGATCCAAATCTACTAGTATCCGCTAGCCAATCAGAAGCCTCGGGGACGTTCAATTTCAATGATCCGAGTTTGATTTCCAACACGAGTTTGATTTCCCATTGTGCATTTCACCCAAATATTTGGACGTGTGAGTCATTTCGCCAAATAGCATTTGAATCCATTGGATCCAATTTAAGCTTGTACAAACTATACTTTACAAATATTAGTATATCTGTGGTTTTGCCCAATGCGAGGGCTGGGTCGAGTCAAACGTTTGGATTGGGAGAAATTCACACGAACGTGATTTGATTGATTGGCTTAAAAGCGGTTCTTTAATCCATTCTCTAGACAATAAATTTTCCATTATCTTAAACAAAAATGACACGACCACGCACATGGATAAAACTTACTCCGGAGTACAAGACGATTTCGCTGTATAAATAGATTTCTGCGTCCGGAATAAACACAAGGAATCAGCTACTTTGCAATAATGCTGTCTGTAGAAGAACTTGTCATGGTTGTCAAGCGTTGATTTCTCTACGCCTATTTTATTAATAAATTAAGCTTGCTAAAAAAATAAACTACACCGTTCATCGTAATTAGTGTGGACCACACTAAATAGGAATGTGTGATTTGGGGTATGGTCACAAGTATTAGTGTGGACCACACTAATAGTGAATCCACACTAAATAGGGGGTGGTCTAAATAGTGTGGTCCACACCATTTAGGAATGCACATATTTAGTGTGGATTCCCGTAGCGGTGTTCGAGTGCACAGATGAGGGCGGGTGCGATCAGTTCGTATGAGCTTCAGGCCATCATCATCAAGTACGAGAAGCACTATGAGGGCTAGGGGCAGTTCCACCATTGCTGCCATTCAGTTCCACTCCGAATAAGTGACCTGTATTCAATGGGGTCTTACTACAGTAATTCGTTACATGCCAGCGGCCGCTACACCAGGTGGAGGAACCAACTCGCCCTCGTAGTGATTCTTGTACTTGGCGATAATCGCCTGAAGCTCCGGTGTAAGCTGCGTCACGTGCCAGAAACCCGTTACGTCGAGAGATAGACCACAACGGATCATAGCTTTTCGAGCGTAGGTCAGCCCGGCGTTGTCCCTCATCGAGTTTACAACACGAACGCAGTCGGCGGCCAACTGGAGGAAATATGTTTTCCCTGGATTCTTGAGCTTGCCCGACCAGCCCCCGTCAGCACGGACGTTGTTAGACCACTCATTGTGCTGAATCAGCTCGAGCTTCTTGATATCCCAGCGACGGGTCCATTCGTCCTTGATCTTGGAGATAACAAACGAATCAGCGGGCTGAACTAAATCAGTCGCACACGGCGGGAAGAAATGGATGGCCGTGTTCGTTTCAGCCAGTGCACGGTCCAGCTCTTGAGAGGCGTTGTGCCCGCCACAATTGTCGACCCACAAGTCTATTCTCTCTCGGCGTTGATCGAGTGGGTAGGCACGGCGCTCCTTCATGTACAACGGGAACACCTGTTGCAATGGTCAACTGCGGTGCTCATGGCCGAATAGAGGCATCTTACCAGTTTATCATTCCAGGCTTTAGCACCTGTACGATAGGACGCCCCTGAGATGGTGTCAGGAACGCCTTGTATGGGGTAGCTCCTGTTCTTGTTCATAAAGATCATCATCGGGGCCACGACGCGAGCTTGGGGGCCACCAGTAATAGTCACCATCATCGTCATCGATTCTCCGCCCGACACAACATCGGCATATTTCACCTCCGTGTCTCCGCGCATTCCTAGTGTAGTGCCGTTGTCTAAACACAACAATATAAGTATGTCAGACGCGCATAATTGATCCAGTTAGTCCACCGACCGCAATTTATGACGAAATGTGTCTCGTCCATATTCCGCATTTTGTTCTCATCGTACTGCCCGCTCTCGAATCCGCGGTGAAGCACCCCCAAGTGGTAGGCAACAGATCGCTCGATGTGATCAAGCTTCTGCGGGCTGACCAACAGCTTCCCCCCCGTCTGGCTGCGATACACGATGTTGTAGCGCTCCTAATATGAATTCCCCGTCTGGCTGCGATACACGATGTTGTAGCGCTCCTAATATGAATCGGTCAGTATCGTCAGTGCACTTAACCGTCAACGACCGATCCACATCATACATACCATGAACATCTGGATCCAGCGAGGGGTGATTTTTTCCATGATTGGCTTCTGGTCCTTCTGATCAATGTAAGCGCTGTTGTACGCCGAATCGCTCTGTCTTATGACATCTTTGGCAACAAGCCGCAGGAGGGAAGCGGAGAACTTGACACCTAGTGCCTTCAGGCGGCGGAACTCCAAGTAGAGGTCATCATGTGTCTGCAAAACCCATGGAGCGGTCTTGTGGTCCACGCCCAGAGACTGCCTTGAGAAGGGCGACCTTACGGATCGAATTTCCGAGACCAGAAACCGACTTCTGGTTGAAATCGTTGTAATCAGCCACATTCTCACGTTCTTTCCACCACCGGGTCGCCTTCATGTGATTAGCCTGCAAGAATTAAATATATCATTACGGGGTCGTTGACAAAGC